>NW_026000115.1:0-14026 GCF_001458135.2 Marmota marmota marmota | reverse complement strand
TCTCCTTGTTTATTTTCCCATTCCCCTCACAACCTCTTATATGTAATTTTGTATAACAATGAGGGTCTCCCTCCATTACCATGCAATTTCCCTTTTCTCTCCCTTTCCCTCCCACCTCATGTATCTGTTTAATGTTAATCTTTTCTTCCTGCTCTTCCTCCCTGCTCTGTTCTTAGTTGCTCTCATTATATCAAAGAAGATATTTGGTATTTGTTTTTTAGGGATTGGCTAGCTTCACTAAGCATAATCTGCTCTAGTGCCATCCATTTCCCTTGAACAGCTGATCCACACATTTTCTTCCTCACGCCTTTAAATCCTGTTTACTTGGGGGATTGATTTTCTCCATGTTTTACAGAAAATTAAAAGTTATGTTCTATGAATTTTCTTACTTATTCTGGCTTTTGCCTTAAGATAATGTAACTTGGAGATCCTAAGAAATGATCTTTCAACACCTCAATTTTTGTGTACATTCTTATTTTCACAAAATAGAAGCAGCAATTTTTTATTTAGTCACAATCAGAAAATAATAGCCATCTCAGAGGAAATCAAGGTAAGTGTTTGAAGGAACCATAAATGATAAATATATAGATTTTTACTTTACCACACAATGTAGTCAGTTTAGCCCCACATGACAGAGCAAAAAACAGTCTTTTTCTACTGTAGTGTTCTAAGGACCAATAAAATATGCCATTTTCACAAAATAACTCATTTTCTATTCTGTACTGCATGGCATGAAATTCAATTATACTAGATATCCTAATATCTGCTAAGGGATATTTGCAAAGAGTATGGTACATTTTTTTTGGCTGAAAGGTCAACTTTAAAGCATACTTATAATGAATAACCATTGTAAGAATTGGTTTACTGGGTTTACTAGGTGATCATTTTTCATTTTAACCACTTTTCATTTTGGATTCAACAATATCAGCAGGTAATTGGCTTTAAGGTGAATAAAATTACTTTATTTTGAGAGGTGAGCAGATATGTGGAGTGAGGAAGATATGTGGTATCAAACTTCCATGGTCCTCTATTTTGCCTGGCAACATCTGGAATATAGTATTATAACTATAATTGCAACTACAGCATTAAACTCACCTAATACACTTAGTTTCTTTTGACACTGTATCAATTTTGTTCACTTGCTCCTTCTTGCAATGCAAAGATGATGTTTTTCTTAAAGCTCCATTTCTATCAGTTTCTGGGATATAGAAAAAGCTCAATAAATATTTATTGACTAATATATGAGATGCTATTTTTCTGACATTTTTCTCTCTCACTGCTGATAATTTTTCCATATAGGCTGTTTGTGAATGAATTCAGTTATTTTCTTCCAACTGATGTTCATAGTCTCCTTGATCATCATTATAGCAGACACCAGAAAGCATTTGTGGTGACTGGGTAACTTGCCAATCCCACTGTCACTCAGGTCCTCCCTGTGTATGTTATTCTTCACACCTTGCAGGTTTCTTGCTCCTCTGCAATGGCTCTCCTATTTTAGAGTCCTCTTAAAAATTTAAATCAGATCAATTTATTCTCCTGATCAAAACAAGTATTTTCTCTTAAGAATCTTCACTATAATGTAAAAGCTGCTTAACTTGGTACTTGACACACTTCATGTTTCATATCATATATTATTTTAAAAATATATTCTTTGCCTCCACCTCTGTCAGAATGGCAATTATTAAGAATACAAGTAATTCTAAATGTTGGTAAGGATGTGGGGGAAAAGGTATACTCACACATTGCTGGTGGGACTGCAAATTGTGGCAACCACTCTGGAAAGCAGTAGGGGGATTCCTCAGAAGATCTGGAATAGAACCATCATTTGACCCAGTTATTTCATTCCTTTGCATATACCAAAATGACTTAAAATCAGCATACTGCGATGACACAGCCACATCAATGTTTATAGCAGCTCAATTCACAAGAGCTAAACTATAGAACAAACCTAGGTGCCCTTTAACAAATGAATGGATAAAGAAAATATGGCAACTATATACATGAACTGTTACTCAGCCATAAAAAGAATGACTATATGAATTTTGCCAATGAATAGATGAATCTGGAGACTATCATGTTAAGTGAAATAAATCAATCCCCCAATACCAAAGACCAAATGTTCTCTCTGATATATGGATGCCAACCCACAATGAAAGATAGAAATTAGCCTAGAAGCTCATTGGAATAAGAGAAAGGCAAATGATGGGAAGGGAGTGGGGGGGGCACGAATAGGAAAGACAGCAGAATGAATCTGACACAACTTTCCTATGTTTATATATGAATACACCATGAGTGAATCTCCATGTCCTGTACAACTACTTGAATGGGATCCTAATTGAAATAAATTATACTTCATATATGTATAATATGTCAGAATACAATCTACTGCCATATATATCTAAAAAGAACAAATAATAAAGAGAGTACACACATACACACACACATACACATATATATGTATATATTCTTTTTTATAAAGTAAAGCACTTGCCTAGCATGTGTGAGGCACTGGGTTTGATCCTCAGCACCACATAACAATAAATAAAATAAAGGCATTGTGTTCAACTGCAACTAAAAAAATTTTTAAAACAATGTAATTTTAAATTTGGATAGAAGATATTAATATAAATGCAGGATTGTTTTCCTTAAGATATTAATATAAATGCAGGATTGTTTTCCTTCTTTTAAAAATAATATTTTCTATTTTTGTGAAAAAATCTGAAAGTAATGATTAGTCTTTTTCAGGGAGTATTCAAAGGAAACTAAGTCTTTGTATAAATGGCTGATTCTAAACTGAGACTGGAATTACTGTGAATATAATGAAGCTTAACTTTCAAGGTTCTTCAAGTGCATGAGACCCTCCCAAATTTTAGGAGATCCCTTGGTTGTTTGTCACATTTTTCTTTTCAAAAATACTTTAAAACAAAATATTTTAAAATTTCAATTAGTTTATCTCTGATTTTCTCTTTGGCATAATTCTTCTTGGCAGAATATAGCATTCACAGTCCAATAATTTCTTCCCCAAACTTTCCTACATTAATAAGGAGCTTCGGGGCAGGGGATGCCTCATATCCAAACCATGACACCAAATTTTAGATGTATAGAGTCATAAGCTAACTGTGAAAATCCCCTCAAATATTACAGTGTAATTTTCAGAGAAATTTGATAGTTTTATTTTCCAATTTGAGATCCTTAATAAAAATAAGCACATTTATTCAACTGTTATAAAGATAAATTACTTTTCTACTATCTATTTGGATGGTATCATAAAATAGTTATTATGTGAAAAGAATTCACACAAAAATGTGAGAAATATTTCAGAAGTGTTTTAACAGTTAATAAAAATGTCTTTTGCTGGAATTGGGGATATTTGTAGAATGTTTATTTTAAAAGGTTTGTTGTGATTCATTTTATCATGCTTGATAAATATTTAATTTTTCATGCTATATAAATATATAATATGTGCCTAATTCTTTATTCATAATTTTTAATTGTTTTTCTTAATGTGGATCTTCAATTTTTGTATTCTGCCTCTGCTTCATCTTGTGACAGGAAGCTGCTGGAGCTTGCTTAATGTGCTATGTTTAGCCTCTGGTGAACAATTTGAGCATCAACATGACCAATTAACATATAAATATGTCATATAAGACATGTCATGTATTTAAACATCATGAAAAGAAAACAAGAGGAGACACTCAAAACAACACTCACTGGACATTTTGAAGGTTGAACCAACTAATTATTCTGAAAGTTGATGAGAAGAGGAAAATCTTTAAATCTTGATCTTCCTTTCCTGTACAAATATACTTCAGGGTATAAAATAGCATATTTTGCCATTTGTTTGATGAGATTAAAAAAAATCAAGGCAGAAAACTCTCAGTCCATAACAGCAGAAGGCAGAAAGAGATGGAAAAATCACTAATTTGCAATTGTTTGACCTAATTAAACCATTCAATGGCCATGAGTTGATAGTAATGAAAATGCGTGAAAGTTGTTGAGAAACTTTTCAAGTTAGAGGATAAAAGCATTTGTGCTGAGATCTGCTTACCTCCTCATTTGAGCAATGTGCTTTTTGTAGAAAGGGGAGTCTGAATAAGTTCATCTTTCTTCAGATTTATTTTTGGGGTCTGTATAATATCTCATATAAACTGAACAGACATGCTCCTTAGTTCCTCGAGTCTATGGAAGAATTCTTTTCATAGGTTTGGGGGCATTTAAATTAGAAGAGACTTGGATGAAAACAGGAGTTTGATGCATATATGACTAAAAATCCCTGTGTGGCATTTAATTTCATCTTTCATCTCCTTGGTCTACATCCAAAGGACAGCATACTACAGGGACACAGCCATATCAATGTTTATAGCAGCACAATTCACAATAGCTAAACTGTGGAACCAACCTAGATGCTCTTCAGTAGTTAAATGGATTAAAATATGTGGCATATATACACAATGGAATATTACTCAGCAATAAAATAGAATAAAATCATGGCATTTACAGGTAAATTTATGCAATTGGAGAAAATAATGCTAAGTGAAGTTAGTCAATCCCAAAAAAACAAACGGCAAATGTTTTCTCTGATATAAGGTGACTGACTCATAGTGGGGTAGGGTGAGGGAGCATGGGAAGAATAGATGAACTCTAGATAGGGCAGAGGGGTAGGAGGGGAAGGGAGTGGGCAGGGGGTTAGCAATGATGGTGGAATGTGATGGACATCATTATCCAAAGTACATGTATGAAGATATGAATTGGTGTGAACATACTTTAAATACAGAGTTATGAAAAATTGTGTTCTATATGTGTAATAAGAATTGTGATGCACTCTGCTGTCATGTATTTAAAAAATAAAAGCAATTAAAAAATAATAAGTATTTCCACTTTTAAAAACCAGTTGGCTGTGATGATTGATAATGTTAAAGTAGTTTTATATACCATCATTTATTTCTGAGTTGTACATATATCACTATAATACCCACTTTTCCTCTTATTTATATTTCTAAACAACTCTCTTTGAATCATAGGTTATTGTTCATAACCTGTTCATCAAAATTAGAACATTGTATTATATTTAATATATTTTTACTTGAAACATGAAAACATAAATTAGAGTGAAAAATATTTAAGAAGTCTGTTTGTATTTATAACCCCTGGCATGGCAGTACTTGTTAAAATACAGTGGCTCTACATACAGTTTGTATTTTTTTTTATGCCTACAGTTACTTAGGCTAACTTTAGTATGTAGAATCATGCATTAATAACTGGCTCAACTCTTCTAATTTCATGCAAAGTCCTTCTGAGAATAGGAATCTCAAGAGAATTGGTTAAGAATAGAGAATCCCATTTTCATCCGGAGATGTTCCCTCAGCATAGTCTAACCACCCCCTTATAACAACAATATTTCTTTTTCTCCCAAAGGACATTCACTCTACTAACTTTGAATTCAGGCTTTTAGAGATAATTACAGCCTAGAGCAAATAGAAGGCTTTGTGAGAACTACTGGGATAACTGTGCAATTCCTGACAAAACGCATAGGTCCTAGCTTAGGTCATCACCAAACGTAGGCAAAAGAGATCAAACCTGTCCTATATTTTTGGAGGGCATCTCTTTAACTCACTCAAGTTAGCCTGAGACCTAGGTTAACTACTTTTTGATAGCAAGTAGAATTTTACTAGTATTTGATAGAAAAGAAGCAAACAAACAAAAATAATCCTGCACATACTTTAACATGGACAATAAACCTATGAAATAAATAAGTGATCAACTGACACTGTCATATTCAAAAGCATATACTTATGCATCTGGTAAATGTAGTTTGAAGACCTATTTTTACCACTAATAAATTTGACTAATTGGAAAGGTTGAATTTATTCCTATATAAAACACTTTCTCATTAAGTTATGGAAAACGATAGGGCCTACTCCAGATAGTAGCTGGGGTAAACTGGTGAGAGAATGAATACTGTTACATAGTCAGCTGCAAGTTCCTAGTCACAGCAAAACTTTCCAATAATGGTGGCTGTATTTTTATTAGCATTTTCATGATAAAGCCAATAACTCTTTCTTCCTAGTAAAATTCCTTTGTTACATTTTTGGTGTAACATTTGCCAGTTTCATTGATCATGTGACTGGTTCAGAGGTGCATTGAAGTACAGTTTTATTGCTACACCTTGGACTTCCTGAATCTAAATATTCAGGAAACTGAGATGAAATTTGGAATATGGATGTAGGCATCCCTTGGTTGGTTCATCTGGTCAGAATTGCTTTGAAAGGAGTTACAATGTACAGAAAAACTTCAGCATGAAAACTAATTGCAGATATAATTTTACAGTTGCTACAATGTCAACAACATGAACACAGTCTATGAGTTCTGACTCCTTTCTATCCATATTTTGGACATCTATTTTCTTTAAAGTCTTATTTCTCAATCTGTGGGAGGCTGATTGTAGAATATAGAGGATGGGAAAAGAAAAGTGAAATCAGAAATCAAAGAAAATATGAAGTGTCAGAAAAATAAGAGATTTGACATAAAAATAGGTTTATTATTTATTTTGGGGCCCAATTCAAATCTCACAACTTCCTCCATATAGGGGGTCACACCTAGGATACCATGCACCTCCTACGGGGTCACCCCTAGGATAACATGCAACAGGAATGATGTGTTGTTTATTTTTAATTTTCCTTTATTTTATATGTTTTGTAAAACAAATATTGTTTGATATGCATTTTGGCTTTGTTCATGTAAATGATGTTGGGACATACCTTTTTTTTTCTTGCAGTTTTCACTAAAACACTGTGTACTTAAGATTCATCTGAGTACCTGGTATGTGTCTATTTTTGTTCTAATTACAACATAGCAAATTTCACATTTTACTCAGTCAGTTACAGTTTTGACATCCAGGTGAATCTGGATTTCTTACAAGCACCAACTGGGCTGAGTCAAGTAATGGTCAGGGGTAAAATTTGGTAAATGTGCATACTCTGAATGCTGGGTCCCAGGATTGGTGTGTGTTTACTTGATCCATGGGTCAGTCTGTTGTCTAGTGTGGCTACCCTGCCCTACACTTCCAGCAGGACAGGTCAACTCCCAGTGCTGCAGGTTCCCATCCACACTTGACACTCTCCACTTCCTGACAATTTCGAGCATTGTGTAGTAACACAATCTTGTTGTCTTCACTGGACTTTTCTGAGTATTACAGACTCTTTAGTTTTTAGGTGATTGGTTAGGTTGGGGCAGCTTTGTTTCTGAAAAACACATTTGCAATTGCCCTGAAATCTTATATCAACTCCACGCTTGCAAAGAAGCCATGGTGGGCATTTTTTAAGACTGTTTTCCCAAGTTGCAACACCTCTCTTTTCTATCGACATTTATATCTGAGATATTCTTATATAACCTAGTTTTACAAAAATTCTTCCGTAGACATGACATAAAGTTGAAAGAAGAGATTGTATGAGCACAGAAAATGCTTCAGGAATATCTTCTCCTGGAAAAAAAATAACAAAGAATGAAAGGGAATATATAAGTTACAGTCCCATTAGAGGTGATAAAAGCCAGGATAGAATAAAAGTATTTTAGCAGTATTGGGGGTCACCCCTAAGATATCATGCAGCAAGAATGATGTGTTAGGACCAAATAGGACAGTCCAAGGAAAAATGTATACCCTTCCATGGATATCTCAGTCAGATCAACTCTAGAATTTTTTTTTTTCTCTTGGAATCTAACACGAAGTGAGAAATGACTTTAAAAATGGTTGAAAAGGGCTTCAGGTTGTTGTGTGGGCATTATAAATAACTAAAATTGATCTTAGCATCCTACGTGGAAGGAAAAGAAACAAATTTCAATCCAGTTGTTCCATCTTCTGACCAAGAAAAGAAAACCATTCATTATTTGGTTCAACTTTATTCCTTCCGTTCCATTGGCTGTCTTATGTGAATTATTTCTGAATATTCATTCATTCATCAAGCATTGACAAGTTTCTCTCTCTAGTTATTTCATTTTTTACTTCTCTTTCTTGTAGGTGACTGCTGCACCAGTTCAGGATCTTAGCAACCCTTGTGTGACATAGTTGGTGGCTTAGCTTCCGAAAAGCTGCCTCCAGCCCAGCTTCCCTCAAACACATATTTCATCAGGTTATCACTACAGTGTAGCTAAAATACAAACCTGTTGCTTTCTTCTCAAAACATTACTAACCATTGTTTATTCTCAGCAAGAGACACATAGGCCCTCAATGACACAGTGTAGACCTTCTGTGACCTCACAGCCTTCTTCCTCTCTACCATATCCCTCACACTGGCATGATGTAAGATGATCTTTATCTCCTTGGAAATACTCAGGTGTTTTCTGCCCCTGAAACTTTGCTCAACTTGCTTTACCAGGTTGACCTTCCTTACTCCTCTTTATTTCTCTGGATCAATCCTATTTCTTCCATGAGGCTCTGTAAGGCGGAGTTTAAGTGTTCTTCTGCAGTACTCTCAAAGCATCCACAGAAACCTCACTTACTGGACTTCCTGGATTATGTGTAAACTTGCTCTTTGCACTATTTAATAGTCTTCAGAAAAGAAAATTTGGTTTCCTTATTTTTATGTGAGTAGTGAAAACATTATTTTAAGGGCAAGCAGAATTCCTCAGGGACAGACAATGGTTTGAAGTTAATTAAACATCTTGAAGGTGGAGGGAATTTTAAGGAAAAAATCTAATATTCAGTTTTTAAATCTTTTATTGCACTGTTCAACAATATAATATTGCCTCCTATTGTGTTAGATCATAGGTAAAACATACATGTACAAAGTCCAGAATAGGTAAATTGAGGCAACATTGTATGTAATAGAAAATTCATCTGAGACTTGTAAAATGCTGAGAAGACATCAAGAATACACTGGAAGCAGGATCTGGTGGCCTTGGAAAAAGAAAAACTCTTATTAAAGAATTTCCAGAAATATATAAAGCAATTGTTTGATTCCCTCCTCTAAGTAATTTGATGTTTAAATCAATTTTAGCTCAAAAGACAAGAAAATTATAACAAATTTCAGGGCTTGGACCATCTATGTTTTTTAAATATTAATTTTTTAGTTGCACATAATAACTTTATTTTGTTTATTTGTTTTTATGTGGTGCTGAGGATCAAACCCAGGGCCTCGCATATGCTAGTCAAGCACTCTACCGCTGAACCACAACCCCAGCCTGGACCATCTACTTTTAAATATATAGAAAATTTTTAAATTCTTTTTAAAAAAGCAGAAAACAAACAGCATAAGTCAGATGTCCTCTTTTGTGTAAAGATAGTTTGTATCTATGCATAAAAAAGTAATATAACATTGTAATAGCGGTTATTTTTCGCTGTTATTTGCTTTTTTAAAAAAATATTTTGTAGTTATAGATAGACAGCATGCCTTTATTTAATTTGTTGCATTCTTATGTGGTACTATGGGTGGAAAACAGTGCCTCACACATGCTAGGCAAATGCTCTGCCACTGAGCTACAGCCCCAGCCCTGCTACTTGTTTTTGTATTTTTCTATGGTTGACATATTTAATAAAATGTTTAAACACTGCTTTTCATCTCAGGGAAAAATTTTTAAGGAAATAATTTAAAAATAGTACTAGTATTGCTGGCTTGACTTTAAACAATCATATATAAAGTATCAAATGTTTGTGCTTACCTTTGCCAAGTTTTCACCTGGGAAACATGGTTTTGAATAACCTAAATGCTACTGGACAAAGTTGAGGGAGTGTTTACTGTTTTAGTTCTTCAAAGTCTTCTTTGCCTAGTGTTGCAATCTGACTTTAGACAAGCCAGGAGAATACCTTGGGTGCCATCCTCAGCTTTCCTTTTGAAATCTGTCTCCTGTACATTAAAGCCCCTGCAAGTTCCCTGAGGTTTCATATGGAGTCCTCAGATTTCATCCTTGTGTGGCCAGTGGCATTTCTTGCTCTCCTTGACAATGAATCTGTTCCAGTCTGCCTTTCATGAAAATGATGTAACCGGGGTTTTAATTCCTCAGCATTTTGTACTCCTTCTGGAGACAAGGTAATTTCAACAAACAAATCCATAATAATTCATAATACTTCTACAGATTGATTGGTTTTTCCTCCACCTCACTGTCTCCATGTTGTCCAGTATGCTGTGTTGGTTTTACCTAAAATATATCCCTCAAACAACTGGCCTGTTCTCTTATGGACACTGTCCTAATTCTGAGTCTTAATTTCATTTCATTTATCTGCTCCAAAGATGACCTTAGTTTGTCTCCTAGTCATTTCAGTTTCTCCCCATTCACTATGATGTTGGCTTTGAGTTTGTCTTACATAGCCTTTATGATGTTGGGGCAAGTTCCTTCTATCCTTAATTTCTTCAGTATTTTTATCAGGAATGAATGCTAAATATTTTGAAGACATTTTTGCATTTATTGAGATAACCATATGATTTTTTGTCCTTAATTCTATTGATGTGGTGAGTTCCATTTATTTATTTGCATATGTTAAACCATTTTTGCAACCCTGGAATAAAAAACGATTTGATAATGATGTATGATCTTAATATGTTGTTGAATGTGATTAGATAATATTTTATTAAGAAAATGTGCATCAGGAATATTAGTCTTGATTTCTTTAATGTGTCCTTTCTAGTTTAGTATTAGAGTGATATTGGCTTTATGCAATGAATTTGAAAGGGTTCCACACTATCTATTTCATTGAATAATTTGAAAAGAATTGGAATTATTTTATTTAATGGAATGATAAAACTTAGCTGAGAATTAATCTGAGCCTATGCTTTTCTTTCTTCTATTTTTTTTTGTTGTTGTTGTTGAACGGGTTGTTTTTTTACTGATTGTATCTCCCTGCTTGTTGTTAATATGTTAAGGTATTCTGTGTCCTCTTGATTCTACATTGGTAGGTCATATGTGTTTAGAATTGTATCTTGTTTCTTCTAGGATTTCCAATGTAGTGAAGTATAAGTTTTCAAAATAGTCTCTAATGATCCTTTGGATTTCCATCATTTCTCCTTATTCATTTCTTTTTTTAAATTTTTATATGACAGCAGAATGCATTACAATTCTTATTACACATATGGAGCACAATTTTTCATATATCTGGTTGTATACAAAGTATATTCACACCAATTTGTGTCTATATCTGTACTTTGGCTAATAATGATTATCATCATTTATAACCTATGCCTCCTCCCTTCCCCTCCAAACCCTCTGCCCTATCTAGAGTTCTTCTATTCCTCCCATGTTCCCTTTTCCTCTCTCACTATACATCAGCCTCCTTAGATCAAAGAAAACATTGAGCATTTGGGTTTTTGGGATTGGCTAACTTCACTTAGCATTATCTTCTTTAACTCCATCCATTTCCCCACAAATGCCATGATTTTATTCTGTTTTATTGCTGAGTAATATTCCATTGTGTATATATGCCACATTTTTTTATCCCTTCATCTATTGAAGGGCATCTAGTTTGATTACACAGTTTAGCTATTGTGAATTGTGCTGCTATAAACATTGATGTGGCTGTGTCCCTGTAGTATGCTGTTTTTAAGTCCTTTGTGTATAGACCAAGGAGAGGAATAGCTGGGTCAAATGGTGGTTCCATTCCCAATTTTCTAAGAAATCTCCATACTGCTTTCCATATTGGCTGCACCAATTAACAGTCCCACCAGCGGTATATGAGTGTACCTTTTTCCCCTACATCCTTGCCAACACTTATGGTTGTTTTTCTTCATAATAGCTGCCATTTTCACTGGAGTGAGATGAAATCTTAGAGTGGTTTTGATTTGCATTTCTCTAGTTGCTAGTGATGATGAACACTTTTTCATATATCTGTTGATTGATTGTATATCATCTTCTGAGAAGTGTCTCTTCAGGTCCTTTGCCCATTTATTGATTAGGTTATTTGGTTTTTTTTGCTATTCAGTTTTTTGAGTTCTTTATATACCCTAGATATTAGTGCTCTATCTAATGTGTGAGGGGTAAAGATTTGCTCCCAAAATGTAGACTCTCTATTCACCTCACAGACTGTTTCTCTTGCTGAGAAGAAACGTTTTAGTTTGAATACATCCCATTTATTGATTCTTGATGTTTAATTCTTGTACCACAGGAGTCTCATTAAGAAAGTTGGGGCCTAATTCCACATGATTAGGGCCAGCACCATACAGATTTAATGCAATTCTGATCAAAATTCCAATGACATTCCTCATAGAAATAGAAAAAGGAATCATGAAATTCATCTGGAAAAATAAGAGACCCAGAATAGCTAAAGCAATCCTTAGCAGGAAGAGTGAAGCAGATGACATCACTATACCATATCTTAAACTATACTACAGAGCAATAGTAACAAAAACAGTATGGTATTGGCACCAAAACAGACTGGTAGACCAATGGTACAGAAGAGTGGACACAGAGACTAACCCACAAAACTACAATTATCTTATATTAGACAAAGGTGCCAAGAGCATGCATTGGAGAAAAGATAGCCTCTTCAACAAATGGTGCTGGGAAAACTGGAAATCCATATGCAACAAAATTAAATTAAACACCTATCTCTCACCATGCACAAAACTCAGCTCAAAATGGATCAAGGATTTAGGAATAAAGCCAGAGACCCTGCATCTTATAAATCTCCATCTTGTAGGATTAGGTCTCCTTATTAATTTCTAATTTTATTAACATGGGTCTTCTCTCTTTTTATTTTGTTCACTTTGTCTAAGAGTCAATCTTGTTTATATTTTCAAGAAATTAATCTTCATGTAATTGATTCTTTATATTGTTTTTATTCTCTATTTCATTGCTTTCAGCTCTTATTTTAATTATTTAATTCCTCTACAGGTATTGGAATTGGTTTGTTCTCATCTTTTCAAGAGCTTTGATATGCATGATTAGATTATTTATTTGGTATATTTCTGATTTTTTTTTGTAAGTATCATAGGTATAATATTTCCCCTTAGAACTACCTTCATAGTACCTCAGAGGTTCTGGTATGTTGTATCACTCTTTATTTATTTATTTATTTTTGATTCAAAGTGTTTTTACATTTCTCCTGTGAATTCTTGTTTCACTGAATCATTAATCAAAAATGTGTTGTTAAATCTTTATATACTTATATATTTTCTGCAGTTTTCTTTTTATTCCATTATGATCAGGTAAGATATATGCAATTGTAGTAATATTTTTTTTTGTATTTGTGAAGAGGTACTTTGTGATCTAAAATATAATCAATTTTGGAGAATGTTCAATATGCAGCTGAGAATAAGATGAATTTAATGTGTTGAATGAAATACTGTGTAGATTAATTCCATTTGATTTATGATATTTTCTAGTTCTGAAGACTCTTTACTGAGCATATGTATGGATGATATATATTGGTGAGAAAGGTGTTTTGAAATCATCCATTATTGTGATAGTAGGGTCTTTCTGAGTTTTTGAGTGGTATCTGTTTCATGTAATTAGATGCCCTGATGTTTGTGGCACAGTTATTTACTATCATATTTTCTTATTGAATGGTTCATATAATTTACAAGTATGAAATGAACTTTTGTGTCTCTTCCAGTTTATTTGACTTGAAATATCCTTTGTTGAATATGAGAGTAGCTACTACTGCTTGTTTTGGGTCTTCATTTGCATTGTTATCAATTTCTATTCTGTGGCTGTTGAAACCTTATTTGCCTGTAAGGTAAATTGCTTGCAAACAACATATTGTTGTGTCTTGCTTTTTAATCCTTTCTGTGAGCCTATATCTTTTGGTTGGGAAATTGAGACCATTTATATTTAATGTTATTTGAGACAGAAATTTATTAATTCCTGCCATTTGGATCTACTTCTATTGTTTAATTTGATCCTGTTTTTTATTTGCCTACCCATGCTTCAAATTAGAATTGTTCATTTACAAGCTCTGGGGCTTGCTTTATTTCTTCTCTATATTGTATTTCTTAAAGTATTTTCTGTAATGCCACTTTAGCTGTCATGAATTCTTTGTTTCTTCTTATCTTGGAAGGTTTTTTTTTTCTTTTTGATTTTGAAGGATAGCTTTGCTGGATAT
>NW_026000114.1:301619-350595 GCF_001458135.2 Marmota marmota marmota | reverse complement strand
TCCTAAACTCATTTTAAATTAATGCTTGATTTCTAGCACTTAGAAAAATACATAACATGCAAAGTGCCCACAGGTCTTCCTGAATTAAATGTCCTTCTCACTGCAAAGTTTGGATGCTTCTCAAAGTGTGTTCTGAGGTTGTGCACACAGGAGCCACCACTGTACCTTCCGGGCCATCGCATACGTGGGTTTGAGGCCGTCTCTCCTCAGTCCTTTGTCCTGGTGTTGGGGGGCTCACTCTCAGCTCTGCATTGGACCAGTCGACCTTAGTGTTCTGAGACTGGGTGACGTGGTACATACCGCCACAAGTGAGTAGTGTGTGTGTGTGTGTGGGGGGGGGCGCTCCTGTTCTCCCTGGGCACAGATTGAAAATCAAGTTGTCTGGATGGCAGGACTTGTTCCTTCGACACCGCGTGATTGAAACCAAGGGACAGTTGCTGGCCACATCACACGTGTTCCAGTCAATAAGAACCTGAAAATCACTTCTGGTCTCACAGTCCTGCTCACACCTGTGCCTGCGAGAGAAACTGATGGTGTCCACAAGCAACGAGAAGCTTGAAATCCCGTCTGATTCCTGGTACGGCCACCCACAGGTGCCTAAATCCACCTATCCAGATCGCCCTCCAATCTGAGGGCAGCAAAACCCAAGGTGAGTCCTTAGGGTAATGCAACTTCAGCTTCCACCCACCCAATGAGGGATGGGTGCAGATTCATTTCACCTCGAAGACATTCCTGCATGATGACGGGAGCTGTTCTTGTGGCTCCTTTATTAAATAATCAGTGAAAATAGTGTGTCACTCGATATAGGACATGAGAAAAGCCCCCATCCTTCTCTCTGGTCCCTGGGGCCATTTCTCAGGTGGTATTTCTCCCTGCCAAGGTCCTTACTGCCTTAACACAGGAGAACCCTGTGGCTAGTTAGGACTTGGGAAGGGCTTTCTGGGAAACAGGGTCAATTGCTGCACAGTCTAGAAGGAGACCTCAAAGTGCAGGCACCTAGGGGTTTTGGGGATTCTGTTTAAAGTGGAAGGTGGCTTGAGGAGACAGGGAGAGCAGAAGGAGTGTCTCCTGACCATGCCTCTTTGAAGCACAAAACCTTACAGCAAAGGCATGTCTAACTGAATCTCTACAGATTCCATGTTGGGCTGATCCGCCAAATAATCCATACAACATTAGAATTCCAGGGGAGCTCATATCCCCATCTTGGCAGGCAGGTAGGTGCCCTGAGACAGGAAAAAAGACCTAAAGAGACAGTTGAAAGGAAACACCTTGCTCATAGTTATGCAAATCACACGCTGGGCGCGTCCTTGGGGATCTGAGGATTGCAATGGGCATCTGTGCACATGGGGGAAATGAAAAGGATGGACAGAGCTGCAGAGGTCCCCTGCTCATTTCTTACAGAAGCACCAGGTCACGCTCTCCACAATGAACTGGTCTGTGCTTATGAAGTATGACGGGGCCTTGCAGGTGAGGCCATGCAGGGGTGGCCCTTGGAGGAACACCCTGAGGATGTAATAGCCAGGACTTCACAGCATGAGACCTCGGGCCCCAAACACTGTGGGTGAAATCCAGGAGTGGTGGATGCCACCACAGTCACGTCAGGAAGGAAAGAGAACTTGCCCAGGTGGGTGATTCTCCACAGCCAGTGGAAATGCCCTTGTGTGTTAGTGCTCATGGTGAGTGGACGGTGCCAAGGCACCTTCCAGGAGCAAATATGGGGTGAGACCCTCCAGGTTGTCCTGAGACAGCCTCCCTCAGGATGGTCAATGGATGAAGCTTCAGTCCCTAAAGTCCCGGGGTGTCATTTTTGGATGTGTCTGCTAGCCAGTGGACCCTCCAGGTAACAGGAAAAGGCAGAGACACTCAGAATAATTCGTAATTATTCTGACCTCTAAATAGCAAGCATGGGTGTGACATAACACAGGGGAACGCCCCAGGGTAATGAAGATGGCATCTGTGGCTGGGGCCAGTGGTTTAGTCAGCTAGTTCATTGCTGCAACCAAAAGACCTCACAAGAATAATTTTAGGAGAAAAAGTTCACTTTGGGGATCACGGTTTCAGAGGTCTCAGTTCATGGACAGCTGGCTCCATTCCTCAGGGCTCGAAGTCAGGCAGGACATCATGGTGGAAGAGTGGGGTGGAGGACATGGCACCAGGAGACAGAGAGCGTTGAGCTCAACACACAAAATATACACCCAATGCCCGCCTCCTCCAGACACAGCCCACCCACCTTCAGTTACCCCCCAGCTCACCCCCATCAGAAGATTCACCCACGGATGAGGTCAGGGATCTCATACCCCTATGAGGTCACCTCTGAACGTTCTTGGGCTGTTTCACACGTGAGTTTTGGGGGACACCTCACATCCGAACCATAACAGCCATGTACATCTCCAGAGAACAACTCTGCCAGGGGCTTTTCATATGTTACCAAGACGAAGAGGTAAGGAGAGGGCTTCTGTGAGACAGGAGATCTGTAGACTCTTTTCTGTTTCACCAACAGTCTACATAGTTAAATTGGCCAAAAAGTATATTTTTGAACACAAGTCTTATAATTTCGAATTGGTCTCCCCACCCTCGGGTACGATGCATAGTGGACACTCTAATGTCCACATGGGACTCTTATCAGGAGCAACTGAGCTTTAGCTCAGAGACGGGTCCTTCTCTGGGGATTGCTCTGCCCAAAGGGAACCATCTCTCAGTGTATGGCCCCTGGGCAGCTGCATCCATCATGGTAGACAGAGAAGATAGATTCTGTTGCAACTTCTTTGCTCAGGGCAGCTGTGAAGAAGCAGCCCAGCCCCCGCGAATCCCCTGGGATTGGGACACTGAATTGCAACTTGGTCTCAGAGCTTCATTGCCTATGCTTCTTGCCCTCCGACTCCCTCAGAGATGCTGCTCTGGAGAACTCTGCTTGGTGTGCCTCCATCTTGGAGCATCTTAGAGGACACTGAAGACACTTTTTTAAAGAGAATTTCATTAACACGTGGATTGATGTACAGGCACGGCATGCATGCCTGTGACAGCCACATCCCCAGGAGACACCAGAAAAGGCTCAGAGAATTCCTCTACACCAGAGGCCATAAACATGGAGGACAAGTTGAATGAAGTGAGCTCACAGTTGATGCCTCAGGTTTACAAAAGTTTGCATTCATTACCACTTTCAGTACTAGAGAGCTTGCCTTCAATACAGACTATCTAACTTTAAAATAAAAATCGGAGAAGTGGCACTAAGGGGCATGCATGCCACCCAGCCTCAATCAGCTGGGGGTGAGGTGGTCACCTCTGCCCTCTTTAGCCAGCAGGGGACCCCTGGGTGAGCCAGAGTTCCCACTTCCTGCCATCTCACACCCTTTAGTGTTCTTCATCTCCATAACCTGCCTGGCCCTGCAGGCAACTGGCTCTGTGGCTTCTGTCTTGCCCTCGACTTCTGTTTTTACTGTAGAAGAGACTTCATTCTAAAGGCCAGAGATGGCTCTTCTGTTCTAGCCCCTCTCTCTTTTTGAAGGAAGAGAATTCATTTACTTGACCATCTGGCCACGTAAGCTCAGTGCGAGGCTGTCGCCACACCTGGGTGCAGGTGGAATGTATCTGCCATGAATTTATCTTCATTCTACTTTCAGAAATTGGACTGAAGACGGAATGGAGTTAAGCCTCTTGGTTCACAGCGTGTTCATTTTCATTGCTGAGGTATGCAAGGCCCCGCTCTTGTTTTATTTATGCTATTAATTTAAATTATCTCCTATTCTGCGCTCGTCCCCCCATCCCATCAGCACGACTGTAGCATGTGGTTTGCTTTCTTGAGGCCATCCACGGCGTGTATCATGCATGTAAATGAACATGCTGTAACTTCCATCTGCATAATTTGAACCTGGTCTCATCCCTGTTTCTAACATTTCTCAATTTGAGGTGTCTGTAGGAGGCGCATGTTCACCTAGGGAGTGTTTTGTTTTGACTGTGTGAATGTAATTGAGCCTCAAGTAAAGTTCTAATTATCATAAATATCTCTTGGCCCTTGGTAAACTGGAACTGGGGTGGAGACAGGGTCAGTGACCTCTGGTCCATCAGGACTCAGCGGCTCCTTTTCATGCATCCAGCGTCTGCCCTCTCTGTGCTCTAAGGTCAGCTGAGAAAACCAGAAAAGCTCTCCCCATTCCCCCTCCATGAGGAGTGTTTTGCATTGTGCATTGATTTTTTTATTTTTATTCTTTGGTTGTGATGAGTTTATCATCCAAGGATGCAACTTTCATCACCTTCATCACGTTCCCTTCATCTTTTCCCAGTCTGCCACCTCCTCCCTTGCAGACCCGGGACCTCAGGGCCAGAGGCGGTCATTACTGTCTGGTTCTTCCAGCTGGGGACAGGCCTCAGCTGCAGATACGGGGAAGGCAGACCTCTGTTTCTTTGGTGGGTGCTTTGGCTGGTTCTACTGGCTTCCCCTCTCATGTATGGGGCTCTCAGGTGTGAATCCTCTTGGGAGAATCCAGGCAGGTGAGAAGGTGGGCCACGATGACTGTCTAGTTAGGATACGTGTTTGATCACTGGAAATATCAGGGCTTATAGCACACAAATGACTCTGAAATGAATGTCACAGTGTCTTTGATCCCTCTGAAGTGGGATTACCAGGGAAAGATGAAATATACCCGTGAATCCACTCTGAAAATAGCAACATAACTCAACCCCATGTCCTCAAAACAGTTGGGCTCAAAATTGAAAGGAATTATTTGGTACATCATTAAGAATATAAAAGTGGGACAGCTATAGGAGATCAATTTTAAATTGCCTGAGGCTACAGGAAGGATTTTTCCTGAGGCTCTTTTCCGGTGGGGTCATGAGTATTTGTGCCATGGCCTCTTAATAGAGGAATCAGGCGATATGCAGAGTTGGCATCTAAACCAATTACTAGCAATTGAAGCTGATTCTTCTAAGGATGTGGAATTGGGACATGCCTCTTTCTATGGATATGATTTTATTTTTGACTAAAGTAAAATAATGACAGTCATGTCCTGTGCATTATCTTACACCATTGGAAGAAAATGAATTTCCTATTTTTTCTCTTTTTGGGATGAAAACACATTATTAAAATTTTGATGTGAAAAATCTGCATTCTTTTTTTGGTGCACATGGGAGATTTAACAGCAAAGCACCACCTGTTCATCTGTCCCCAGAGCACAGGGGTAACGACACCGTCCCCATCTTACAGAGGACAATACTGGGGAATGGAAGGCCCGTTCCTCACCCTGAGAGCCCGCAGCAACCCATTACTGAGGCTTCTTGATTAAAAGGAGTGGATGCCACAAATCATGGTAAAATGAACCATATCATAAATGTTGATGTCCTTAAAAATAATGCTTTTAACTCCTATAAGAGTACTACAGTTACACAGTTCACAAAGTAAATCCAGTGTGTGTGCGAGTGTCTGTGAGTGTACGTGTGTGTGTGTGTGTGTGTGTGCACGTGTGTCCATGCCTCCTAGGAGCACCCTGGGGCACTATCTGGACCTGGGCCCGGGGCTGCCCACTGTACAGGACATGCTCACTGGTGCTCTCTGGCCCTTCCGTCCTCCGTGGGGAAGGTGCAGGACTGAAGACATGGGATCTACACAAGATCACCTCAAGTTCACAGTGAGCTCGGACATTCCTTCCCCTTCTCTAGGGGTCATGTCCAACCCAAATGGCAGAGGTGTCACAGATGATTCCTCGTCTGTGACTGTGAGGAGGAGGTTAGCGCTCTTGGTGCCTGGCCTCTTCTGCACATCTGCTTGCACGTTTTGGGGGGGGTCACAAGCATTTGAAGAACAGGAGTCAGCATTCACACTCGTGATGATCGTGCACACGTGTCTGGAGTTCCTGTGTCTCTGGAACACTTGGAGCTCTCACCTGCTTTTCTGAGGGTCCTGGGGGCAGATGAGCTTTGGTGTCCCTTTGGGCAGGGCAGACACCACGGTTGCTGTGACAAATCTTCCTGCCTGTCTCATTTCTCTTGTAGCGAAAAAGAAAAAACATCCTTTCTCATACGTGTGGCTTCCTGAAGACACCACCACAGATCAGCCCTGGGAACTGCTGATTTCAAGAACAGTCGCCCCTGCAGGCCTGTGGCTTTGTATCCTTCACCCTGAGTTTCTCCTCTAGATGGACCTCCTCGGCCCCAGTCCCCATATCCGGGGCTCAGAGATCTTGTTTCCTGACCTTCCAAGTGCCTGTTTGTCTCCTCTAGACTCTCTGCCCTCCACCACCTCAAGCAAAACATGGCTCATGTGTGGCTGGTAAGAGTCACAGGAGGGGACACCCTGCTTTCCTCCCAAGCCTTCACCTCTGTTTTGGAAAACCCCAGACCAATTGCAAACAAAGGCCGTCCTCCTGCCCAATGTAGAAGCATCAACAGAGGTTAGTGCCCACGTGTTGGCTGGGAGCTGCCTGCGTATTGACTTCTCAAATATCAGAACAAATTTAATTGTACAAAAATATGCATCACATAAACATTCTTCCGGGAACCTCAACAGCATGCTTATATCTTCATGATCCTGGGTTTAGGCTTTAGGCATATTGAATCACAGTCCCAGTCTGTCTACGTGTTAATGTAAAATCTACCATCCAGTTTTGGGTGCACGGTTCCTGAGCATGGACTTTCTGTACAATGTTAGGTGCCAGATCTCCAGAACTTTGATATCATATTAAACCGAAGTTCTATGCCCCAGCAAGGATTCCCCATCTCCCCAAACCCAGAGACTCCAGCACCTTCTACCTCCTGTCTCTGTGAACATGCACACTCTGGGGACCTCCTGTAAGCAGAATCACAGTATTTGTTTTTGTGATGGCTTTTTCCACTTAGCACAAGGTCCTCAAAGTGTGTCCACTGAATCATCTCATTTAATTCTTAGAAAAATCTGGAGAGGTGATCTTGTTTACAGATGAGCAATCTGAGGCTCAGACAGGTGTCCATGCCACCCAACAACATGGATCAGGGCCAGCATTCGGTCCTAACTTGAATCACTCCCGTGTTACCTACATGCCCGGCCTTTCCCCCAGGGTCTGTGGGAGCTCCACGTGTCCCACAGACTATGGCATCTTCTCCACAGTGTTCAAATTCTTTTTTCCTATTTCAGTGACAATTTTCTCCTTTCCACTATTTGGGGAGAATTGGGCTCAGGTGCAAATATCTAATCACACTTCTCCTCTGACATTACAGTAATTCCATTGTCCTCTTGTTAACTTCTTTCCCTCTGCCACCCACCCTAGATTCTTCTTCCCACATCCTTCTCGGGCACCGGCATCTTCTGGAACAGGGACAATGTCCTTATAAAGCCCACAGGGCTGCATGTGTCTGTTCGCCTCACAGAGAGGGCCTTGGGGCGCTCTTCTAATTCTACATTAGTTGGCCTTTTACCCAAGTCATTTTGCACTTGGTGGGGGCTCGACAGATTGACAGATCTGTACAGCACATCCTGACAATGGACAGATTCTGCCTCCACCTTCCTCCATGTTTCTCTCCGCAGAAACATTCCAGCACATCGTGGAGACCATCCTAGTACTGACCGTCAAATATCTGAACTGCATGTTGAACTCATTCCCTGTTTCTATCCATCAGTGTCCCAGTACTGGGATGTGGCTGTAGCGTCCTGTCATGTCCCTCCCTGACCTCATGCATGCCCTGTTCCCACCCCTTGGGCTGCAGAGTGAAATTCGGTCACACCAGGCCTGGGTTCTGTTAGTGTTCAGGAAACTGTCAACGCTCAGCCGACCTCCACTGAGCCTCCATCTTTAGCTGTTGGGATTCTTCCTGTCCCTTTAGGTTGATAACTCAGTGCTCTTCCTCGGCCGGGGCATCTTTGTGCTGTCTCCATGGCTGAAGGATCGTCTGCTCCATCCCTTGCCTTCCTGCCCCCCTAGGTTGTGCCAAGCTGCACAGGCTCCACTACCCCACCTCAGTGACACTCCTCCTTTGGGGTCCCTGCCTCCTGCATCCCAGGTCTCTTTATTTCTTGGTTTACTCTGCCTGTTGGTGAAGCACTTTCCCAACTGTATTTGGGGGATTTGGTGCATGAGAGTTTTTTTCCAGTTTTCTAAGTTGCAAGCATCTTCATTGGTACCCTACATTTGGCTAACGCACCCACATCAAGCATGCAACTGGACGTCAGTCTTTGAATGTGAACACGTTGCTCTACGATTCTCCGACTTCCAGTATGTTACTGAGGGAAAGGAAATTACGCTGGTTCCAAATTAATAAGGCAGAAATAAAAATCCTTATCCCAAATGATTAAAGGAGACTCGGCTACCAATGGGCAGGCAGCATAGACAGGCAGGAGATGGCAGAGGCTCTGCCCCTGCTCCTGGCTGTGTCTATTGTCTGCCTGGGACACCCCAATGTTTTATACTCAGGAGCATCTATGCTGTGTGAACTGTAGGCAAAGAACACTCACGGGTTCACACTCACCCATCTGTGGTCACTGTTGGCTCTGCATAGCGGAGCCAGCTCTTCTCCACCCCCGGGGTGCTCAGGGTCCCCACTTCTTACACTCTCACCACCTCCTGGGACAAGACCACCCACCATTATTGCCCACAAGGGGCAAAAAGTGCCATCTCATGTTCTCTCACACTCAGTCTGCTGGTGGTTTGAGCGCACCTTCACACTAAGGTGGACGGCACATGAGTCAGGCGGGTGGGGGCCAGCCTGGGGGCTCTCAGAGGAACAGCCTAAGCATCACAGCACCCTCTTCTTGGCGTCTAGTGGGGACTTACACTAGGGCAGGCTTTGACATTCCAGGAAGCTTTGCTCAAACCAGAGATGGTGGCCTCCTGGGTGCAAAACAACCCTTCCCCAGTGGGAGTGCGTCGGGCAGCAGGCTGCGATGGCTCCCTTCCTCCACTGAGTGAGGAGAGCCGCCTGGAACTTCTGGAGAGCCAATCATGAGTCTCCCTCGGTGCTCACTTTGTGGTGGAGGGCACTGGTGGCTGAGGCCAAGAAGCACAGAGGTCCCTGGGTACTGTTCAGCCGAGCTGACAGGAGGGAGCGGCCGCAGAAGTCCACCAGCGAGTGCCAGCCTCCTGCACCGTGACTCAGACAATAAGCAGGTGCACACGTTAATGAAGACCAGCATCAGTGCCCTCCGCCAACTTCCCAGAGTCCGATTTTTTTCTACTGCGGTTTGACATTTTTATTGTGCTTTTTCACAGTTTATGGAAAAAGAACATAACCAACTTTATTTATAATGTGAAGTTATTTGCATATATCATGTTTACTATTCTCAGTGCTGTGAGCTCTTTATAGAAATTAATTCTAAACAGCTGCGCATGGAATTCTTTAAAATATCTGATATGTGTGCCCTTCATGAAAAACTCTTTGTCTGGAAGAAATGGGAGCCCTTTAGAAACACGTTTCATTTTTCTGCTGAGCAGTCTGTTCTATAAACATCCTCTCTCTCTCTCTCTCTCTCTTTTCTTCCCCCATAAGCAAACTAACTTTATAACAGAAAGGGATGGGGGAGGCGACTTTTGCTACAGGGTAATGGGCAATGTGCATCAATGTAGGGTAAATGAAGTGTGTTGTGTGGCTCAGGCTAGGGGACCCATCACCCAAGCCGGTCCTGTCGGTGCATCACGCCAGCAGTTCAAGAGACGCTTTTAGTCCTAAACAGCTTATTTACTCCTGATTTTAACAGGAGCATGTCTGCATTTTGCAGAATCAGTAAAAAATGGGTTTCCCCTATGTAGGTCTTTAGTCGTATCATTTTTGTGAATTTGATTATCTTGAGGAAAACCAAGAAAACCCATCCATGTTAAATACTCATAATCATAGATACTGTCAGTTTGCAGCAATATCCACAACACATTCCCATCTCACTCTCACGCATTGAAACACAGGCATAGGAGAATGAAGCAAGGCCAGTTTCCTAGATGAGGATGCGGGTGCCACCGGTGCTTTAGAAGAATGTGGTTCATGACTTTAGAAATTCTACTAGAATCTCCCTTTTTCTCTGCACTGATTCTGGCAGAATGATACTCCATCCTCCACAGAAAATAAAGAAAAATGGTCAGTATCAGTGGAGTGGTCCCTGGATGCAGAGCCCAGACTTAGGAGCAGCTTTCCTTCCCGATATTTTTTTTTTAATCACAGTTTTTTAGAACAGAAGGGAAGCGAATATACTTACAACTTTTAAACTCGTGCTTAAACAAATTATAGTCCGCTACTTATCACTGTGTATATACAGGACTTTTTGCAACACTGAACACTCGAGCCCACGGATCTTTGGTGCATGGTGCCTTCAATCAGCAAAAGTGAAGAGAGTCACACAGGTAACCTGCACCAAGGTCCCCCGGGGGGCAAGCAGGAGCCTGCAGTCTCTGCACACCCCTTCCCACCCCCTCCTCATCCCCTCCTGAAATATCCATGATCCCAACACAAAATATTTTCTTGCTTCACAGTTTAGGCAAATGTGAAACCATGAAAGAATAAACTGGGTTGAATTGTGTCGATCGCGATGTTCAAGATGTATGTGGGGGGCATCGTCCATGTGTTTGAGTGTGATTTAGCGCCTGCATTTTTGTCCCACGTGGCTTACGGTTATATGGACATGCCAAGCTGCATCTGTCCACTCTGCTGTTGATAGACATCTGGGCTCTTTCTAGTTAGGGGTCTTTTGAATACAGCTGCTGTGATACACATACCCTGGTGTGCACCTTTTGGTGGCCTCGGGGTTGCAGTTTGGCTGGCATTGACCTAATGTGAAATCACATGCTTGTGAGTGTTTCGAGGTTCTACCTGAGAAATGACCATGCACATGTTGCGCTCAGAGGTGGAGACCCAGTTTCTTCCCACCACGAGCTCATGAAGGTTCTATTGCCTCACAACCTCCCAATAGATTATCAAGGTTTGAAATTGTAGCCACGGAGATGGACGTTTCAATTTCCATTGTGTTGGTAATTAATGAATATGGACCTTTCTTGATATTTTATAGGAGACCCTTGGATATCTCTTATCAAGTTCACATTTATTTCCTGGCTTTTTTTTTCTATTGGGTCATATGCCATTTTCTTATTGATTTTAGAGTCCTTTATATATTCTGGGTATAAGCCAGGTGATGAATATAGAGCTTGAAATAATTTCTCCAGTGTACTGGCTTCTCCATGGACTCCAACACAGTTAACTGATGATCAACTTTGCAGTTACTGTTGTCGGATCTTTGCTTGTGCGCGGAGATTTTCCCTGCTGAGGTCCTCTACACCCATCACAGTGTGGACGCCCTTTGCATCTGAGTGTGGCATGATTAATGACCTCGTGTGGGATTGCTGTCCCCATGTTGCAGCCAGTGCACCCTCCGCGGTGATGGCCAAGATGGCCTTCCCTGCTCTCTGCAGTGGCAGGTGTGCCTGGCGGGCGGAGGATCCTGGGTGTGAGTGAGCACAACATTCTCTGCGGATTCCAGGGGTTTGCTGCCCTCATCCTGCATCTTCATCTGTCTGAATTAGCCTCATGACAAGTCCTGGCAAGCATGTTTCCTCCTCCTTGGCTCTGATTCCTCCTCGTGCTTCCTAATCTTCTCAACCTCAACATTTTCATATATCTTAGAACCAGCATGCATATTTTGGCCAGAGCTATGTTAAGATTCTGACCGGATGTGCATTATTCTAGGATCAATATGGTGAAATGGACTTCTTCCCTCTATCCTTCTTCCCACATTAGCTTTCCTTTTATACATTTCTTTAAAAAAATCTTCTGTGGAATTTTTAATCATTTTCCTTGTGGATTTTTAATCATTTGTTTTTGAGGATCTTCCTTTAGATTTATTTCTGGTATTTAATTTTTTTGGGGGGGTCCTGTTGTAAAGGGCAACATGTTGAAAATCATTACAACACTTTGTTGGTACAATATATGGCTGGTATCCAGACAAAAAAATGCACGGATTTGGTGATCAACAACCTTGACAATTCTACTCCTTAATGCTATTTTTAAGCTGGTTGGCGTTTTCACTGTGTTCGGGTCTACATGTGCATGTCCATATACATTCATGCTATGTCACAATCATGAATTTTACTTCTTCTTTTGCCTTATGTAGATCTTTTGTTTGACTTGGGGACTGACCAGATCCTTGGTGGAAAGTTGAGTAGAGGTGGGACAACACGAAGCTCCTGCTGTTCCCAAGTCCCAGGAGGCAGAGTTCAACCTGCGGCCATTAGGGGTAAGAGACACCACCGAGCAGACCGACAGACTCTTCCCACAAAGGACTGAAGAGCAAACATCCAGAACTCGTGGTCTTTCTATTCCTCCCTCTCCTCCTCCTCCTTTGATGAACATTTAAAAACCCCAAGTAGAGAGGGCATTAGTGCTCTGGAGAGAGTCTGCAAACTCCAGATCTCTGATGAAGAAAGTTCTGGACTCTTCCCATTTTTCTACCCATCAAAAATGCAGAGTTGTAGTTTTCAAAGAATTGTAGCAACAAATAAAACCAGGCATTTTATATATTTTTTCCTGAGTCTATTGAGATAAACATAGACTCTTATTCCTTCATGGATCTGAAAATTTACATCATTTTTTGTACCTAATATATAATAAAATATTTTATTTTGGTGGCTTTTTAAGCTAGCCATAATACAACATATTTACACATTCATTCATATTAAAATAGAAGATTTAAAAGCTGTGGCGTTAACCGGCTTCTATAATTCACCCTCAGAAGCAGCTACTTTTGCGGGTTAGCGTCTTGATTCTTTTGTATAGACCCTAAATTAAATGTGCAAAATCTAATCAGGTGACCCTGCAACTCCTTGATATTGTTTGCTTAACAGTAAATGTGCTTGCCTAAAAAGAGAAGTTGTTATTATTATGGTATGGAAGTCTGTGTTTAGGAAAAAAAATAATGGTGGATACTTATCTGCAAAATTCAACTGAAGTCTTGAACGAAATCTTCAAATCCATTGAAGTCACCCATTTTAGCAAGCCTGGGAAATAGTGAGGTGCTTACAAATCAGAATTGGGGACACTAGCTCAGGAATGCAAAACAGAAATAGGCACTCTACTGACTAGCGGGGAAATGTGGCACAGGGGTAGGTACACTGCTCTGGGGTCCCTTGTCTCTGTGGGCATTTGACGCATGTCCCAGGGCTGGGGACAACTGTGAGGCTTCTCACACTGCTGGTCACGATGGTAAAGAGGACAGATGTGGTCTCCAACTTCACAGAGCTCTCTGCCAGGGAAAACAGGCCAAGAAAATGACACACAATGACAGGGGGCAGGCAGTGGTAAAGAGGATTCAGACGCACCCCCAGGAGACCAGGTGTGGGGCTGGTCAGGCCTCGGGCAGTTAGAGATGACAGCCTGTGCTAAGGATCAGCACTGAAATGAAGTGGGAAAGAACGTGAGCTCCTGGAGATCACATGGCTGGGCTCGGCCAGGTGGGTCACCAGGAGAATTTCAGCCAGATGGAGGTCACCCCAAGGTGACTAGTTGTGGACACTCTGTGCTCCCACTAGGTCCATCCTGACCCCACAGTGTGGGGAAGACAAGGGTCAGGGGTGAGATCTACATACGGGGAGGCCCTGCCAATGGCCAGCGTGGGAGTGGCTGCAGTCTACATGGACAACGCTGGGGGGTGGGGGCTGGACACCAGGGGGTGGTTGGAGAGGCTGCTAGATTTGCCAAGGTGTGGTGCTCATGTACCTGGGTGGAGTGAAGGACCAGGTAGACTGTGGGCCCTGAGGGTTGGCTTCCTAGAGACCCTGTGGGTTTGGCAATAGATCCCCTGTTCCAACCCGACTGCTCGGTTGGAGCAGGAGCTGTGGGTGCCTGGCAGTGCGCCATGTCCTCATGCTCCATATCCTCATGCTCCATATCCTTGTGCTACATGCCTAGCCTCTCTGGCCGAGTCTCTGCTTCTCCTTCTGCAGAGCTCTGCTTTTTGCCATGCCAAGCAGGGCACCTCCTCCACAGCTCCATCTGGACTGCAGAGGCATCTGAGTGCTCTCTCTGTGATGCCCTAAGTGCAGATGCGTCTCAAGTGGCCCATGCCACTGTCACTCTGACTTGGAATCCAATTAATAATAGTCTCCGTGAGACTAGAAACCACTGTATGGATCCAGCAGCATCTGAATGATTCTGAGGCTCTGAAACTCAAATGCCTTTGGTGACCCCGCAGGTCATGTAAACCTGGGAGCCGTCACGTTGAGTCAGTGGCTGATAAGGTTGCTTCCCTGTTTCCAAATCACACTTTTGCCAGTTGCACATTTAAAAGTCGCTGTATGGAGACCGAAGACGGATGTGGGAACACTGGGTCCTCATACTGTTCTCTGTACTTTGAATACGTGTGGAATCTTCCATAGTAAGAAAGTTTTAAAAGAGCCATCTGCAGCCAAGACACACCAGCCTTAGTCTCCTAGTTGTGGACACTCTGTGCTCCCACACACATCTCTGTGGCAGATGGGTGGCCCCAGGCTCACACTTGGGGTGTGAGGAAATTTTTTATCTCCAGGCTGCTTCCAATAGACTCTCTCCACCTTTTTAAAACTTACCTTTCCAAGAGCACAAAAGTGGGGCAGCCAGGGTCCTGCTGTATCCACAAGGCAGGTGACACCAGGGTGGGAACATCAGTGGGATTTAGGATAAGAAACCTGCCTGAGCAATGCCTGGTCCCCACTGGCTACTGGCCTTGACCTGGGCTGTGAACAGGGCTCTATGAGGTCATGATGATGAAACAGTGCAAGATTCAAACTCACCTCTGACCAGGGGCTCACACAGCTCATGCACACCATGTTTCTGCTGGCCACAGGGGCAGCAGGTGGGGTTCAGCCAGCACTTCCTGAGTGACAGGCCTGGGGCTGAGGACTGTAGCTACAGAAACGGTTAACCTACTAGGAATTCAGGTGGCTAATCTATGAAAATATATATATACCTATGCTGGCAGGCATGGGGCTGTTCTCTGAGCAGAGGCCAGGGCAGGGTCCCCAAGCTAGCAGTGAGCCCATGCCTATCCCTGCCTGGGGTCTGCACTCTGGGGTTGGCTTTCATGGGGACTCAGGACCTCAGAGCCAGTGATCACTACATCTTAAAACCAGCTGTGACCCTGGTGTTTGCTGAGGGCACAGGGCCACTTGCTGGCTCGCTAGCAAGGTGGGCAGATGGTGCACACCCAGGTGAGATCCTGGCTCTTCCAGTCCCCACTCCCCAGCCCTGGGTGAGGGTCCTTCCATTCCTGGGAAAAAATGGTGTTCGGCTATTAGTTTTACTGAGAGCCAGGGAGTGGCATCTAGATGCAGTTTTAATTGGTATTTTCATAACTGTTAAATTAGTGCTAATAGTGACTCAAGGGGGCAGAGCCTGGTGCTTTTTTTCTGTTAATCTTCCATCAATGTGTCAAAGGCATGAGTAACTGATATACATAAAAACATACTCAACCCTCCAGGCACCGAAAGGGAAGGGAGCCCATCTCAGGGGCTGTACACCCTGAGCATGGTGATTGCACAACTCTGTGGACTTGTCAAAACACAGAAATGCACACTCGAAAGGGTGAATGGTATCGCGCATACACTCCTCCTCAATAGAAAAGATAGAACACACAGTCAATGATGGAATTGGGTAGAACATCATGAAAGTATCATTGACATCCTCAAATGGAGAAGGTGGCATTTAGGCAGAGCCAGATATAGAGGAGAACCTCAGGCATGTCAGCCTATTTTAAAACAAAGTTCTTTTCTTTTATGGGCTGCAGGAAACATACGCTCCTCCCACCTCCAACCAAGAACTTCCACTGGCAACTGTCATTGAGAAAGGGAAAGAGTTTAAATAGTCACCCAGCGACACACAGCTAATGTCAGAAATGAGATTTGAACCAAATACCTGTCAGCAGAACTTGGGCTCCGAAGCCAATTTCCTCCACAGTCAGCCTGAAGCCAATGTGGAACTGGCCCCGTGAAATCTCAGGTTCATGTTAAGTTAGTAACATGACTCGGGTCCCTAGCCTAGATGGTGTGGTGAAGCCAGAACTGCCCGGGAGCTCAGGGGCGCTGGTTTCACCTGTGCATCTGCACAACCAAGGACACAGACTCCCAGGATTTTTTCACCAGAAACTCTTAATGGAGAACATTCTTATTAATGTGAGAAGTTTCTCATTGAGTGGCTACTTTTGCAAACTTCAATGCTAGAACACAGAACAACTGTTATAAATAACAGCACATTTAAAACTAACGAAGGGCAGTCTATCCTAAAGAACCCCGTAAACCAACATCACTGTGTATCTACAGGTTGAAAAGATTTAAATGCACTGTCTGGAGTCCAGGGCCTTGACTGACCAGTGGTGTTTCCTGCTGTGCTGGATTATGATGCAAGATGGCCACGGTTGACCTTGGGTTTGTGTGTTTAATTAACTTTGGACAGTTTGGGGCCAGCTTTCTCTGGGTTATTTCTCCTTTGCTGGCCTTTCCTAATCCTGAGCTGTTGGAAGTCACCCCAGCTGATGGGCATACTCCCTGTTTGGGGGACTCTTTATCTCCGGTGGTTCCATCTTGGATATTTCGAACAGCTACGCAACGAAGTTCAATGTCTAATTTCCATGACACCCTTTCAACACATTCTGTCTCAGGAATTTGTAGCTTCCATCTTTAAAAGCAATTAATTAGTGCCTTTTTAAAGCTCTGCTAAGGATTTTGAGTGAATTCAGTTCTAATAGCTGCTTAGGTGCACATTGGCTGATTCCTGCTCCTCGCAGCCATGACCTGGCCTGGCTGGTGGCTTTCCTACCACTCTTCCCTTGCCTGTCCTCATGTAGGGGAACCCCTGCTTGGATGCCAGCCCTGGAGAACCTCACTGGTTGGGTGCTGGGCATTGTGTGCCACCTACATCTCCAGCTCTGAGGGGGTTGGCAATGAAGCAGCTTTAAATCATTGGATCCTTTTGCATCAAGCTCTTGGGATGTTTTAGGGGGACCAGAGCAGTCTCAGTGCACAGCGACCCCCACCCCACTTCTGCAGCGAGACCCCCAGTGTTCTGCTCGATGCCTCACAGATGACGAAGCTTCTCAGCCTGGGAGCAGCTCTGTGGCCTCCCTTGAGCAGCACCAGGCTCTGCCCCCTCGAGTCCCGATGGGTGGTTCCCTGATGCAGGAGTCGATCAGTACCCCAGTCAGTACTCGGGGACCCTTCTAGGATCCCCAGAGCCCCTCCTGTCCATCCTCCCCCTCCTGAGGGCTCGCTTCTCTGGTCTTGCCATGGATGGACGCTGTCTCCTTACCGGGGAATCCTCTGGGCTCCACCCCACTTTCCCTCCATGTGCAGCAGACAGGGATCCCTCCTGGGCACACTGGCACTGCCACAGGGCCCTCTGCTTCCCAGCTCTCAGGGTTACTGTACTCTATCGCCTGAGGGCTGCTGTCTTTCTGATTGTTGTCTCATTCATTTTTCTCTTTTGATTGTTGAAAGAGGGACAACAGTGATGTCCCCTAAGTCTGTCCTGTCCCCAAACAAAAGCCCTTCATCTTCAACTGAAGCAGAAATGCCCAGGGCTCACGGGTCCTGACGGTTCTCCTGCCTTAGCTGCTGCTTGTCCTCCTTTCCTTCCTCTGAGCAGGGCTCTTTAGCACCTATTCATTCAGCTCTGACTTCCGAGTATCAAAGGGGAGCTCAGTGGACATGTGCCACCCCCCATAAGCTCAAGTCGCTGCTGGCTTTTTTCTAAAAATCAGACATTCAAACATTTATTAAATATCTGCTTCGGAACAGCCACCGTACTAATGAGCGTGGAGAAGAAACCAAGTAACTCAGTATTCCCTTCTTCAAGGGTCATGAAATAGGTTAGTAAGATAAATAAGTATGAAATGAGAGCAGAGAATAGGAAAGGGGAACTTCAGAAATTCGCTTGTTAAAATCATTATTTGAGATTGTTCCTAAACCACCTTGAAATCTAATTCAATTCATATGGAAATTAAGTATGTCAATTCATTTCCCTGAGAGCCTAGGTGCCTTTCTTATTCTCAAAGTTGAACTTTTACTAGAGGATTTGGACTGAACACCACCCAGTTCACCATCTTCTCCCTGTCTTCTTCTGCTACACAGAATGAGAAGCAAAACAAAAACCCTCTTCACGCCCCCAACAACAACAAAAAAATATAACCTCAAACGTTACAGGCTCTCTGGTACCTGTACATCACCTTGTAATTCAATTTGAATCAATGACATTGGTGTCAGGAAAATGGACACCATCAGAACAGATATCTGTCCTCTGGGTATTCATCAAGATAAAATACAAACAGACAAACCAACCAAAAACAAAAGACAAAGCAAACAAACAGAGATGTTTTAGCAGAAGATATTTTACACTCCCCACTCTTTCCTTTCTTGAAATGCAAGAACTGCGAGGTCTGCATATGGAGCAGCCACCTTGTGACCATGGGGACAAGTCACATGCTGATATTGCTTGAGAGTGGAGTAGAGGCTGGCCTCCTGATGGCAAGGCCATTTGGCATGAGCACCCAGGTGTGCAAACACAACCCCTCCACTTACATGTGCCACTGAAATAGAGACCAGTCCAGCCCTTTCTGAGGTTGTCTGATAGTAATGCACCTTCACTGATAGAAAAACCATCTTCTTTGGCTAAATTCCCAGGAATGCAATTCCTAAAAAAACCAAAAACCATGCACATCGTTTTTCTGCAAGCCTTCCCCACTTTTAATGACAAGATCCATTTCCTGTCTGTAAAATCAAAGGCAGTGGGGCAGGATGGGGAAGCCACGGGCTTTGGGTCTGTAAACGTTGGCAAGCCCTGGATCAGCCACCTGGGCGGAAGCTGAGCTGCTTCTCTGGTTTTTTTAAGCATCTGTAAGCATCTGTCACTCTTGTGTTCCTTCATTTATCTTTTGATTATCGTCTGTGGAATCACATTCATTATGGGAATCAAGAATCATTAAGAAGCCTTGTCCACAAAACATGTAGCTCTGCTCTTCTGGGCTCAGAAACCCACACCAGAGCAGCTAGCTCTGCGCCCTGTGACTGCTCTGGTGACAAGTCTATGCCAGATCAGGTGACTGAGGTTGTCCTCCATGGATGTGAGTCCCACTGTCTCATCCATGGAGCATGCAGTGGAGACAGGACTGTGCGGGATTGATAGGTGGGTGTAGTAAACATCTACAGCTTCAGGGCTTTGCCTGATGCAGCTTTTGAAGTTAAGGAGACAACCTGGTGAAATTGGCTCATGTGAGCCCCAGCAATTGTGTGGCTTTGCAAAATATCATTAAATTGTCATGGCCCAGTCATTCCTGTGATTATGTAAAACACTTGAGCTGTTTGCCCAAGCTCGTGAAACAAACTTCTTATGCAAAATGTATTGATTAATAAAAGATGAGCATTATTAATTCAGCTGTCCTTGCCCCATCTAAATCCCAGCAATTTTTATTTCTTTTATTCACACAAAGCTTTTGTTTTTGAGAAATTTCAGTTTTTAGATGAAGCTATGGTTTAGTGCTGTCACGGACAGTGGCTGAGAGGCATGCTGATCATGTATTTTTTTCCCCCAGTTATGATTTTCAGAAGCATTTCATTAAAGTGACTTCTGCACCAGGGTTCACCCCGTGAATCGAATCATTGACAACAGCATAACGTGCCACCTGCTCATCATGTAGTTTTCAAAAGTCTCTTCACGTGTTATCAATCACTGTTTCTGAAAAACATCCCTGTTTCCTCTGTGCTGGGAACTGGGGGTCAGGGTGCTGTGAATATGGATGAGAACACAATTCTTTTCTAATAGCGCTTGAAACTTTCTGATTTGTAAATTGAAAAAAGTAAAATAAAATCCTCTGCACACAGAAATGGCAAAGGCTAAAGAAAATGGCCTTTGGTGAGATTTTTGTCATGCTGCAGGCCTTTGACTGGAAGCAATGTCACCCAGCAACCCTGCACCAGCTCCCCTTGCAGACAGTGTGAGGAAGACACCTCGGAAGTACCTGGGGGAGAAGCCATGCCAGCTACAAATAGTTAGTAACCATCAAAGTCCCTGTCGGGGCAGCTGGCTTCCCCATGCTGTCCTAAAATGTGCACTGCACACACTTAAACAGAGCCAGGGAGCTATGACACTCAATCTCCCTCTGTTTAAAAAGTCATTTGCAGTAAATCCCTTCTACAGCCTCTCCCGGACTTCACATTCCCTCCATTGCAAGGTTTTGCACAAAAGGCTCACCAAAGACTGTTCACTCTGGACTCTCTTCTTTGGGCTCAAGTCTGTAAGCTTTCTCCTAATTATTATTGCATCCCTGTGACCACACATCCCTGTGGAGCACTGACGGTTAGGACAGGGGCATGCTGAGCGGGGTTGTCTCCTCTGGGAAGACAGACTTAGAGCCACCCACATTTGCTGATTTTGGAAATGAGGATTCTCAATTTGCAGGGTGTTTGCACACGGGCTGCAGGAGGTCACGGGACATGCTGAGCCTGCCCCATCCTGGTGCGTGCAGTCAGGGGCCTCAGCCCAGTGCTGAAGCTGCAGGACACCCTCAGTGAACCGCAGGCTGCCAGTGGGCGCTTGTGGTGTTGGAGGAGCATTAAACCCAGTTCTCCAGGGAGCACCGTGGACCCTGTAAGTGATCAGTGTAATTTTCCACCATAGGCATCTATCCACACTAGATCTTTCTGGTCTCAGTGTCACCAGTCTGTGGCCCTTCAGCCAAACAGACCTCTGGAGACCTCAAAGCCTCTCTGCCCTTCTCCATGAATGACTTAGAGTGACCTCAGTTTCCTCATGATGACACATGGGCATAGTCAAGATTCAGCTCAGACTTCATGGTAGCTGGCTATAAACATCCACCGAAATATCCCTTGTCACTATAACAAGATACAAAATAGCTCTCAAGCACTCCTGGGGAAACTCTGGAATGTGCCTTGCATCAGTGGGTTCAGCTGCCCTTTCCAGACATAGCTGAATCCAGGAAAATAGAGCAAGTCTTACAGTGTCCAGTTTCCCTCAAACTCTCCCAAAGCATCAGGGACTAAATTTCCAGATTTATCTTTCTGAAACCTCACTCTCACCTTTGCATAACTGGTGCTGCCCCCTACTGACCAAACCCTCTGTCTCTACAATAGAGGGGTCAAAATACAGACTTTAAGACGATGCACAGAGTGCCAAGGTGATACATTGGCATTGTTTTATTTTGTTAATATACTAACAGAAACTTAATACTGGGACCCAAGCCCATAGGAGAGGCAGGTGGCTATGTCGGGGTTTTATTAGTTTCCTGGGACCTCCTTAAGAAAGTTAGGCAACCCAGGTGTCACAAAACAACAAGGGTCGATTCTCTTGTGGCTCCGAGGCTGGAAGTCTGAAGGTACCTACGGTGAGGGCAATTATTATAGAAATTAATAGGCAATAGCATGGAATAATAGGCAATAGCGTGGAATCCACGCTCCCTGGGCTCCCTGGAGACAGCACAGCCCTGACGTCCAGCCTCGAGAGCCACGAGAGCCACGACTTCCAAAGTTAACAAACACTGAGGGCAGAGTTCAGGACCCCTGTGGCCATGGCTGTGAGCTCTGGTTCCCGGGGCTCCCTTCTTTCCCCAGAGCTCTGCTCTGATCCTACCTGAGGATGGGGGACCTTCCTCCACTCTTCAATTTTAAATGGAATGTCTGAGCTCCTTCGGGATCCAGAGCTGTGAAGTCCTGGATCCTTTTCTTGGATATGACTTCTTTTCTCTGGAGCTATGGCTGCCTGGTGGGGTGGCCCTGCACTCCTGGGAAAGGATGAAGGGAAGGAAGGAAGGAATGCCAAGAGACCAGGAGTCCCCACAAACCTCCTCTCACCCGCATTCTTCAATATGGATCAGAAATACAAGCAGCCGGCAGTGGTGGAGGGCAGGGATGGGGGGGCAATCCATATTCTCTGGTGGTCCAGGAGAGGAGACTGCCCAGTGGCCACCAACCGCAGCAGGATTCATCTTATCTGGCTTCTTCACCCCTTTTCAGCTGGGACTTGACATTTGGCTTTGTAAAATGAAATTGTGAAAAACAGGGATTTTAAGGATAATTTCTTAAATTACCTTTAAAGCAATTTTAGAATCATAGCAACATTGAACAGGAATTGCAGAGAATTCCTATCTACCCTCTGTTCCCACACTCATTCATTCTTCCTGATTATGATCCTCCCTCCTCCCCCAGCAGAATGGCAAAGTTTTCATTTTTTTTAATAAGTTATAGACCTACACTTAAGCACCACAGCTTCCAAAGTGTACAGTTGCACAAATGTTCATTCTTCATGTTGTAGGTTCTATGGGTCTTAATGAATGTAGGCCAGGTATCCACCGTGGAGAGCACATTTCAGCACCCTGCAGACCCTCTGTGCCCCTACTCACCTGACCCTCCCTTTGACCCCACCAGCCACAGATCTTTCCTGCCCTTTCCAAGGTGCATTTTCAATCATGCAGCACACAGCCCCTCAAGGATGGCTTCTCCTGGGAACCTGTGTTCCTTTCTGTTTTTCCATGCCTTGGCACTCATTTCTTTCTAGATATAATAATATTCTTTGGTCTCGGGGGATCCACAATTTATTTTTCTATTCATCCTACTGAAGGACATCTTGGTTGATTTCACATTTTGGCAATTCTGCATAAAACTGCTAAAAACATCCATGGGCAGATTTTTGTTTGTTTGTTTGTTTTTTGGTACCAAAGATTGAACTCAGGGCATTTAACTACAGCCCTATTTTGTATTTTATTTAGAGACAGGGTCTCACTGAGTTGCTTAGCATCTCACCATTGCTGAGGCTGGCTTTGAACTCTCAATCCTCCTGCCTCAGCCTCCCAAGCCACTGGGATTACAGGCATGGCCACTGTGCATGGCTACTTGCAGGTTTTTGTGTTGAGGTCAGTTTTTCACTCTTCTTGGTAAATACGCGGTGGAGCATGGCTGCTGGATCTATTTAAGGATGTGCCTAGTTTTAGGAAATCTCGAGCTCCCTTCCAAGATGGCCAAAACATTTTGCATGTCCACCAGCAATAAATGAGAGATCCTGCCACTCCACCCTCTCATCAGGCTCCAGTTCCATGGGTGTTCAGGAATTTTCTTTTTTTCTTTGCATTTTCCCTTTATGTCCCTATTGCTTTTCTCCAATGAGACAATGAGAATCTCCAGGTTTTCTTGCTTTGAGCAAAATCAAGAAACTAGAATGAACCAACGCAGCCAGGGCTACGGGATTGCAAGGACCAGAAAATAGGATGCTGAATGACAGGGCTCCAAATCACCCAGCGTGGGTTTCTGCTAGGGAAGTGCTGCTGGTGCAGATCTGGAAGATGACATCTCAGATTCCTAAGGACGGGACACAGGAAGAACCAGCAAGGGGTGCCCTTTCTCTATGGGACAGAAATCCAGGCACTTCTTAGTGAAATCTCTTAATTTGCAGGAGAAAGGGGGGAAATACCTTGTTTTTAAAATAGTGTCTGAACAACGCCAATGTAGACCCCGCTCCTGTGGCCCCCACCTCGCCCCTGTTCTGAAACAGATTTAGTGACCTCAATTCCAATTCGGGAAGAAGCAGAGGGGGCAGGTGGGGAGGGGACAGTATTGCAGGTCATTTTGTGAATGCTGCTGTGTTTGAACTTGAACCTGCGACAGCCCTCTGTGGCCATCTGGGGACGAGGTCATCCAAGCCTGGAGAAACAGAGAAAGAGCTTGCGTCCTCGAGTGCTATGTGGGACCCCGAATCAGTGTCCTGTGCTTCCCACTCAGGACTTCCCATGTGATTAGAAGTGTCTTTATGCTCCACCCAGTTTGAGCTGGCATCTGTCATCTGTGGTTGACATCACACAAACTTCCTAGAGAGATTTTTCTCATCTCATAGTAGAACATGATCCAGGAAACTTGCATGTGTCCTCTAGGTTATGACGAGCAGAAAGAGACCTTCCTTGTCTTGGATTTGTGGTCATTGATGGACACGGGGAGAACGTTAGGAGAGTCATTTTTATGCGGAAGGGTGGCTGATGGCTGAGGATTCTCCGGTGTCCTCTGTCCCTGTGCTGTAAGCCAGGATGCACTTGAGCTGCAGATGCCTTCTAAGAAGAAGGGAAGATGAAGAGACTGGCTCTCCTTCTTCTGTTCTGTGAGATCAGGTCTGGTCTCTCTCATACCGTCCCCGCCCTTCTGGCCCTCTCTGCTTCTTTCCGAGTCCTATGAAACTGAGGTCACTAAATCCTGCTCAGATACACAGGTGAGATGGGAGCTGTTGGGAAAAGTATAAACGGCAGCCATATCCCAGAGAAAAAAACCCCAACATGGCGCCTAAGCACCTCTTCTTCCTACCTTCTTCTTTTCTGCAGTGGCGCGAAAAGTTCCCTCCAGTGTGAACTCTCCCGCCGGCGCCAATTTCAAATCTCGCTGGTGGGGAACCTTAGCCCCAATGAGAACTAATTCCTGGGCTCCGGAGCTGATATCTGAAAGAACTTGCCAATAAACGGGTTGCCTGCCATTTATCTAAGCCCTACCATCTCCCCCTTAGTTCTATATAAGCACACTGCTTTTTGCAATAAAATTGGAATTCTCCCGGCGAAGTGTCTTTGCGTGGGGAATTCTTTCATTCTGGTGCCGTGACTCAGATACTGGTGAGCTCTTTCCAACAAGAGCCCCGTCCCCGCTCCGCCGAGACACTCCGCCCTGGTCCGCTCTTTTCAGACTCGGCTGCCTGCACTCAACACACTGATCTGGCTTGGTAAGGATCCCCTCACCCTGGCTCGCCAACTCCCTTCGAGCTATCGCTGGATTTGTGACCGTGATCGTCCGGCACACTCCAGACGCCCGGTGGGGGAGAGGGAATCCACCCCACTAAGACCTTTACTGGTTGAAGTGGACCCTCTGGTGATCCGTTTCCCTTTGGGGCGTGAGGCTTCTGAGTTTACACGAGAGGCTCTGTGGTTTTTTTCCCCCTCCGCTGCCGCTGCCGGCTAAGAGTTGCTGTTTCCTGCGGGGCTGCTGTGTCTGGCTGAAGCTGCCTCTCTGCTCGGGAAAACTGAACTCCCGGCCTGGAACTGCGTTCTGCCGGAGCCGGAGTTCTGTTTTCATTACTGACTTCTTCCACTGCGGTCGAAAACTTTCCTGACGTCAGGTTGCCCGTGGCTCCGACCCCATTGGGTCTCACAGATCGCACTTCACTGGTGACGACCAGGTAGTGCCCTCTGTATTTCCTCGCGACGGCTGGTCATTTTGGGGACGCCCACCTGACCCCCGTTCGCCCTGGGCTTCCTGGAAGCCGGTCCAGCCCGGGTTTTCTCTTTGTCTCTCTTGCTTACTCTTATTCTCTCTCTCTCTTCCATCTTTCCCTGTGACTATGGGCACCTCTTCGTCTATACCTGAAGCCTCACCTCTCAAATGTTTAATAAAAAATCTGGCCACACTCTCCCTCACACCAGACATCAAGCCCAAACTTCTAATCAAATTCTGTACCCAAGATTGGCCTACATATCCACTGGATAATGGCAATCATTGGCCTCCAGAAGGCTCCTTAGATCCAAACCTCCTCCGGGACCTTTTTAACTATTGCCAGCGTCTGAAAAAGTGGAGGGAGATTCCCTGCGTTGAAGGTTTTAGCCTTCTCGCACAGCACCCTGCTCTCTGCTCCTCCTGCCCTCCCTCTCAGGTCCTTCTTGCTTGCAAACCCCTCTCTTCCCCTACTTCTACTCCTGACTTCGCAGATTCTTCCTCATTTGACCCAGCAGATGAACCCCCACCTTATCCCCCAGCCCCATCTGCCCCTTCTCTCCCACTATACCCTCCTCTTCCTCTGCCTGATTCCACAGATCCTCAGCCTTCCGTTTCATCCCCCTCCTCTCCGCCCTATTCTGCCTGCTCCACCTCCTCCTCCTCCACAGAGACACTCCCTTCCCCTCCCTCTCCTTCCTGTCCGCCGCCTGCCTCTTTCAGTCCTCCTGTTACCAGGTCTAAGGGACTCCTTCCCACCCCCAAGACAATCGCACCCCTTCGTGAGGTAGCTGGTCCCGAGGGTGTCATCAGAGTCCACGTGCCCTTCTCCATGTCGGACATTACTCAGCTAGAGAGGAAGTTAGGCTCATTCACCACTGACCCCACCACTTACATTCGGGAGTTTCAATGGGTCCTACAAGCATATAGCCTCACTCATCATGACATCTACATGCTCTTGGCCAATACACTTCTCCCCGAGGAAAGGCGACGGGTCTGGGAGCTAGCCCAAGCCCATGCTGATGAAAATCATAGGACCAATCCTAACCACCCCACGGGCCCTCATGCTGTCCCAGAGCAGGATCCCCTATGGGATTACAACACCCCTGAAGGCTTACAGTCTCGTGACCTTTTTACATCCTGCCTCTTGGCGGGCCTAAAAAAGGCCACCCGCAAGGCTGTTAACTTTCAAAAGGTGCAGGAGGTCATTCAAAGGAAGGAGGAAACACCTTCAGAATTCCTGGATAGACTAACCAAGGCCCTTCAACAGTACACAAACCTCGACCCAGAAACCCCTGATGGCCGTCATGTCTTAATGACATATTTTCTGGCCCAAAGCTACCCTGACATTAAAGCCAAGCTTAAAAAGCTTGAACAGGGCCCTGCTACTCCTCAGACCGAAATCCTCGCTGTCGCTTTCAAGGTCTTTCATGGTAGAGAAGATGAAAGTGAACGCCGTAGGCAGAGGGCTGAAAATGCCAAATTCCAAATGTTGGCCCAGGTCATTCAGAGAAGGTCATCACCACGCCGTCCTAATAAGACACCCCCTGGAGCTTGCTTCAAATGTGGTAAGGAGGGACATTGGGCCAGGGATTGTCCTTCGCCGAGGACACCCTCCAACCCCTGCCCAAAATGCCATCAAAGGGGACACTGGGGGGCAGACTGCCCAACAACCCGGAAGGGAGGTTGGTCAGCTGCCCGGCAACCCCAGCCTCTCCTGGGCTTGGCAGAGGAGGATTGACGGAGCCCTGGGCCTTCCCTCCCGACTATTACCATCAAAAAGCAAGAGCCTAGGGTCACCTTCCTGGTGGATGGACGCTTCATTACCTTCCTCTTGGATACTGGTGCCGCTTTTTCGGTCTTGAGGGAGTATTGGGGTCCTACCACACCCTCAAAAACTCCTATTGTCGGGGTAGGAGGTAAACAGATTTTCCCTCGAAACCCCCCCCCCCTTTCATGTTATATGCAGGAATCCCTTTTGTCCTTCACACACTCCTTTCTCGTTATGAGCCATTGCCCCATTCCCCTTCTGGGAAGGGACATACTCTCACTATTGAAAGTCACCATTCACATATCACCCCACACCTCTCCTACCTCTCATTTCCTCATGATGTTCCTAGGGGCAGATACACCTCCTTCACGCACTCTTCCACAACTATCTAAACCAGTTAACCCTGAGGTTTGGGACACAACTACACCCTCTATGGCTAAATGCAGTCCTATTCATATTGTCTTACGGGACCCTTCAAGATATATTAGTCAACCACAATATCCACTCACAACCACAGCCCTCCTCGGATTAGAACCCATCATCCAGGATTTATTACGAAAGGGGTATCTTAGGCCTACACACTCTCCTTTCAACACCCCCATTCTGGCAGTTAAGAAACCTAACGGGTCCTACAGGCTGGTTCAAGACCTTCGCCTTGTCAACTCCTCTGTGGTCCCCATCCACCCGCTAGTGCCCAACCCTTACACCCTCCTCTCTCAGATCCCTGCTACTACTACCCACTTCTCGGTCCTAGATTTAAAAGATGCATTCTTTTCTATTCCCTTGTCCTCAGAATCTCAGGATATCTTTGCTTTTACGTGGACTGACCCTCACACCCGCCATTCTCGTCAGCTTACCTGGACTGTCCTCCCACAGGGATTCAGGGATAGCCCCCATCTCTTTGGCCAAGTTCTTGCCCAGGACCTCACATCCTTTCACCCCACCTGTCCTGACTCTACTCTCCTTCAATATGTCGATGACCTTCTTCTATGTAGTCCCTCTTGGGAACACTCTCAATCCCACACCGCCCAGCTTCTCAATTTCCTAGCAGATAAGGGATATAGGGTGTCTCCCCACAAGGCCCAGGTTTCCCAGTCTTCTGTCACCTATCTTGGTTTTCGTCTTACACCTGGGAAAAAGGAAATAACACTGGATAGGAGGCAACTCCTCTCTAATCTTCCAGTGCCCCATACGAAAGCCGAAATACTATCATTCCTAGGACTAGCAGGTTATTTTAGGGCCTGGATCCCAAATTATTCTCTTCTAGCCAAACCCCTGTATGACCTAGCAAAGGGACCCCCTAGTGAATCTCTTGCCTCCTCCCCCAACTACCACTTCCGCAGGCTTCAGCAACTCCTCCTAAAGGCACCCGCCCTTCACCTTCCTGATCTTTCAAGACCATTTCATCTATATGTCCATGAAAAAGGGGGACAAGCACTTGGGGTCTTAGGTCAAAACTATGGGCCTACATTTGCACCTGTGGCATATTTGTCCAAACAACTAGACCCTACCATCCGTGGGTGGGCCCCTTGCTTAAGAGCTCTGGCTGCTGGACAAATTTTACACAAAGAAGCCTCTAAGCTGACTTTTGGGGCCCCTTTAACTATCCACTCCCCACATCACTTGAAGGATCTTTTAGCTTATAAGGGCCTTCAAACCCTTCCTCCATCCAGAGTTCTGTCGCTCCTCACTTCCTTTCTGGAAAACCCTAATATTACTTTCCTCCCCTGCTCTGCACTGAACCCTGCCTCACTGCTCCCAATGACTCCCACGTCTAACACACCAACTCATAATTGCTTGGAAACCTTAGATGATTTCCTCCCCTGTCATTCTTCCATTTCTGAGGGACCACTCACCAAGCCTGACCTTATCTGGTTCACTGACGGCAGTTCCTTTAGGCAGAACGGCACTCATTACTCTGGATATGCTGTAGTTTCAGCTACTGAGATTATAGAGGCCAAAGCTCTGCCTTCAGGAACTACCAACCAGCAGGCTGAACTTATAGCAGCCACTCGTGCCTGCCTTCTAGCACAAGGCAAATCCCTCACCCTTTATACTGACTCAAAATATGTCTTCCATATCTTATTATCCCATGCTGCAATATGGAAGGAGCGAGGCCTACTTACCACCAAAGGTAATGCGATCACTAATTCGGCTCTTATAACCAATCTGATAGAGGCCTCCCACTTACCCACCCAGTTGGGAGTTGTCCATTGTAGGTCCCATCAGAAGGACGGCTCTCTCATCACTGAGGGCAATGCCAAAGCTGACCAGGCGGCACGAATAGCTGCTACCACTTCCAATTATGGCCCCCCTGGAGGACATATAATGGCCACTTTAGACAGCTCATCTGAAGCCCCTACTTCTTCCAGTAAGAACAAGGATCTTTTCAAGTTCCTTCATACTCTATTCCATTCCAATTCTCAGTCTTTAACCCTCTTTTTACAGAGCTTCTTCTCCCTCACCCCCTCTGACAAAGCCATGCTCCAAAATATAGCCTCTAATTGTCAGATCTGTCAGCGGACCAACCCTCATACTCCTTTAAGGCCCAAACCTTTCCCTTCCCACCAAGCCCGGGGACACATTCCCGCTGCTGACTGGCAGGTAGACTTCACCAACATGCCCACAGTACGGCGCACTAAATACCTCCTTGTCTTTGTGGACACTTTCTCTGGTTGGGTTGAGGCATTTCCCACTTCCAATAAAAAGGCTTCCACTGTAGCTTCAATCTTACTGACAGACATCATCCCCAGGTTTGGTATGCCCACTTCCTTACAATCTGACAATGGCCCTGAGTTTATTTCTAGGATCACACAAAAGGTCTCTCAAGCCCTCTCCTTCAAGTGGCATTTCCACTGTCCATATCGCCCCCAGGCTTCAGGGAAAGTGGAAAGGGTAAATCGTACTCTAAAGGAAGTCCTTACCAAATTGACAATGGAATTAAACTTAGACTGGGTCAAACTCCTTCCCTTGGCTTTGCTTCGAATCAGAGCTCTCCCTAAGAAACCATCTTTACTGTCTCCCTTTGAGATAATGTATGGAAGACCTCTTATACCCCCTGGGCTGGTCGTTTCACAAGGACCTCTCACCCGAGATTTGTCTTTGCCTCTCTTGTTTCATCTCCGCTCGGAACTCTGGAAATATCAGGACTGGCTTCTTCCGGACCCAGTCTCCTCTCCAAACACTCCTCCCTTAACACCTGGGAGTCTAGTCTATTATAACACCCCAGAGGAGAAAGGGCCTCTTGCCCCAAAATGGGAAGGCCCCTATCCTGTCATTCTCTGTACCCCCACCGCCGCCAAACTCTCCTTACCAGACAACCGTCTCACTCCCTGGATTCACATTTCTAGGTTGAAGCCATATCACCAGGAGGCCCCACCTGCTGACGACAGGACCACCCCAGAGGAACTCCAAGAATCACCTCCTGAACCTCCCCTTTACTCCTGCTCTCCACACCCATCTCACCCCTTTAAGTTGCGGCTCACACGGTGTTCTCCACAGCCCAATTCCTCTTAAAGAAGGCACAATGAGCTCTCCCAACACCCTAGTCTTCTCTCTCTGCTTGTTTTTTGTGCTCTGCTTATTTTCTGTGCTCTGTCGGGACTGGCCTTTACCCTCCTCTCCTACCATGTATTTATTCACTCTTCGGGAACGATACTCAGAACATGGCATGCAGAAGGTCCGCGCAGTGGATGCAACTACTTGCTTCATCCACAACTGCACCTCTATTTCCCTAAAATTGTCACCTTCAAGGACCTTCGTCCCTGGTAGCTGGAACTGGCCTTTCATTTGCTTCCTTTTTGATCAAACCAAAGACTATTGTCATTGGTGGCCTGAGATATATAATGGGTGCCCCTATTGGTCATGCAGGTTCCATGATGAACGTGGTAGCTATTCTTACCACTCACTTGGTTACCCTGAAGGGTGGACTTCTAGTTACCTAAAGTGGCATAAAGGCTCTTCATCCGATAACAATGGATGGTATACTTTAGATATACCTGACCCCAAGGCCAAACGTTGGGACTATGTTGAGTTTGCTGTCTATGCTCGGACAACCTCAGCCAGACCCACAGGGTGGATGACTGTTGGCCGCACCCTGATTACGCCACCTAAAGCAACCATCCAGGTAGTCGAACACATCAAGGAGTCAGAATCAAAACTTCGAGATCTTATCCATAGCCCATCCAAAGAAGATTCAGAGCCTTCAACCCCCTTAGGCCCCCCTCCCACATGGCTCAATTTGCTACACCAAACTCTTCGATTATTAAACTCCACCCCTCTTTCTGTGCCTACTTCTCAGTGCTTTCTCTGTGCTTCACTTAGTCGTCCACTTCTAGCAGCGGTCCCATTAGCGGCAGGAAATATTTCAGCAAAAACCTACAATTTCTCTAAGAAAGGACAACCCCTACATGTGACACGTATCCCACTGTGGGAAAGTTATTCCACCAATACTTCATTTCCTTTCATCTGTTTCCACCTGCCAACAATGAATCCTTTACCCATTTGTTCCTTGAGCTATAGCACCCCATTGAGCCCTGCGTTTATGCAACCTGGACATTTCCTCTGGTGTAACGGGTCTTTAAGTACCTCAACAATCAATGTCTCTGGCACCTGTTTCTTGGTTACTGTAGTTCCTCAGCTGTCTTTGTATACTCCCACCGAATTCCGGCAGCTGGCCCTACCTTCCCGCACCCGTAGGGCAGTCTTTCTGCCGGTTCTGGTAGGCCTCACTTTAACAACCTCAGTGGCAAGTCTCGGACTCTCTGGTGGAGCTATAGGTCATGCTCTGTGGGCATCCAATGACCTGCAACAAAAACTGCAGGAAGCACTCGATACCACTGCTGAGTCTCTGGGCTCCTTGCAGCGGCAGGTTACTTCATTGGCACAAGTGGCTTTACAAAACCGAAGGGCGATTGATCTTCTCACTGCAGAAAAAGGGGGTACATGCCTGTTCCTCAGAGAGGAATGTTGCTACTATGTTAATGAGTCTGGGCTAATAGAAAAAAATGTTGTTAAATTGCAGGAATTATCGACCCAACTGCTCAAACCCACCTCCTCTAATCCCATAACGGGGTTCTTCCAATCCTCTCTTGCCACGTACTTACTACCTATCTTGGGGCCCCTTATTGGGATGCTCCTTTTTTGTGCTCTCTTGCCCTGTATAATGAAGTTCCTTCAAACCCAATTGCAAAAAATTTCTAATCAAACTTTCAACCAGCTTCTGCTTAGGCACTACCAGCCTCTGATGACCGATGAACCCCCAACATCTCCAAGAGAACAGTTCACTCAGTGCTGAAGCTCACTACCAGGCACGATGGAATGCAACGGACATCAGACAGCGGGAGACAACGAGCTCGGAGAACCTCTTAATCTGCCATCCTGGATTCATGAGTCTTTATGTCCTTCTAAGCTTCCTCATGGCCCTTGGCCTCTTCTCTGTCAGTCCCCCAACATGGAACTTCTGCCAAAAATTGACCTTTGCTTTAATTTTTATCTTCATTCTGTTTTTATTCGCTCTGATCTTCTTCAGGTGCTGGTGACGCCATGTCCAGGCAACGCTTCCAGTATTTCCTAGAGTCTCTGTTACAGGACCAGTGGCTGATACCAACAATCTCCTCCATCCAGGACTGGTTCGATGCCATCGACAACTTGTGGCTTCAGGGAACTTTCACAGACTTCACCCCTACGGAAGTAGCTGTCTATAGCCACTGGGTTTTATTTCTGGCTGCCATGATATCCCCAGACCTGCCCCCCGAACATTCCTCCACTTCCCTTTCTAGGCCCCACAGTGCCCCCACACAGCAGGAAGCAGCCGGATCTGACCAACGATGTCCCACTTCCTAAGAAAACAAAAAGGGAGGAATGTTGGGAAAAGTATAAACGGCAGCCATACCCCAGAGAAAAAACCCCAACATGGCGCCTAAGCACCTCTTCTTCCTACCTTCTTCTTTTCTGCAGTGGCGCGAAAAGTTCCCGCCAGTGTGAACTCTCCCGCCGGCGCCAATTTCAAATCTCGCTGGCGGGGAACCTTAGCCCCAATGAGAACTAATTCCTGGGCTCCAGAGCTGATATCTGAAAGAACTTGCCAATAAACGGGTTGCCTGCCATTTATCTAAACCCTACCATCTCCCCCTTAGTTCTATATAAGCACACTGCTTTTTGCAATAAAATTGGAATTCTCCCGGCGAAGTGTCTTTGCGTGGGGAATTCTTTCAGGAGCCTCAGGAGTGGGGTCTACATTGGTGTTTTTCAGACAGTATTTTAAAAACAAGGAATTTCCCCCACTCACCTGGAAATTGAGTGATTTCTCCAAAGAAGTGCCTGGATGTCTGTCCCACTGAGGGAGGGGCACCTGCTGGGTGTCTCCCAGGGTCCCCCTCTTCTGGAAGCGGTCGGCCCTTTAGACTACACATGCTGCTCTACTGGGCACCCACGGGTGCTGGCCTTTCCTGTCTCGGGTCATGTTAAGCCAGTGCCTCCCTTGATTCCCCCTGGAAGTGCTCCCACCACCAAACGTGCTGCATGGTGATGTCCTAAGACAGGGAGGTCCCCAGGGCCTGGCAAGGTCAATCTCTATTGGAGAAAGGAGACGCTCTATTTTTAAAACTCCAAGGAAAAAATTAAAGTAAGAGATAATTGGGGGTTACTTATTAGCTTTAGAAGGAAATTTTGACTTCCATTTGTCCAACTTTTTAAAAATCTATTTCTGAATATTGTATCATGGTGGAAGAAATAATCCCAAACAAAATCAAAATGATTTTCTGATAGTTTTGATTATTTCTGCTTTTTCTGAAAAGAATTTCTATGAATGTGGCAAAGGTCTGTGCTTTAGCAGCTGATTTGATTTCACTGAAAGCTTTAAAAGGGTCCTCTGTGAGTTTTCCTCCCTAATATCTTTGTCTCTTTATTTCTGGGGGCACTGGGGGTTGACCCCAGGGCCTCATACATGCTAGGGGAGCAGGCTACCTCTGAGCTACATCTCCTGCCCTTTGTTTTTATTTCTGTGATTAGTAAAAGGAGAATTGGTGTGCCATTTTGATGTCATTAGATAAAGCTTACATTTACCCAGCTCTGTTTGCAACCGGATCCAGGCTCTAACATGCAACTTTGGGGCCTTCAACCTGTTATGAGGGGTTTTTGATCCTAAATTGCTATAAATCCCATCTACCTTCCCTAATCATCACCATCTCAGAGATGCTGGGAATTTAAAATGTGTTTGGGTGTACATATTTTTCAGTTTCTACTAATGAATGGAAATGTGATTTGTGATTTCTGGGGCTTTCAGCAGGACCTTACATAAATCACACCTACCCTCCACAAACCATGTTTAAAATCACCTTCATTTTAGTAAAATACTATGATCCAATGTCAACATAGTTGCACTTCTTTCAAGAAAACAATTAATTCACGGTCATTAGACACTGTGTACCCTTGGTGCCCTGGTGTACTCTGCCGTGGCCTGAAGCAGGTACATATGTCTGATGTCAGGTTATGGTTAAGGTCAGGCAGGGGGCAAAATAGGACCCCAGAGGAGCTGACCCCTGGAATCTGTGGGATCTTGGGTTGTGCATTAGATTAGCCAGGGGCACCATCAAGATGTTCTGGTCATAAAGACTATTGCCCACTGGGAATTTTTTTAAACAATAATAGAGAAAGAAGATAAATTCTTCATTATTTAGTAAAGATGAAGAGTTGGGAGGCTGATTGAGGATGGGTGTGGGTAGAATAGTGGGATGAGGATTACTTATGCCTAAGGTGTATGGACTAGGAAAGATTTTGTGTGCAGATCATGTGCCAATTAGGAGTTCTGTTCAACTGCAGGTAACATAGACCCCTCCCCCCAAAGTAAATATTACTTTTTCTCTCATGTATCCTAGGCATAGGCGGTAGGGCTGGTGTAGTGGAATCTTAGAGTTACTAATCCATACAGGTCCTGATTTCGCTGGGTGCTTTGCCATCCTTAGCCCCTGGATTTAATTCTTAAAGCTTCCTTCCCATCACAAAATGACATCTCTAAACCAGCCATTGCTTCCACATTCCAGACAGGAGGACTGGAGAGGTGAGAAGGGAAGAGAACAATTGCCACTTGAGTCAGCTCGTTGTTTTAGCTTTATTTATAGGTGTCACCTAACATCATCACAGCCTTTATCTCCACCTCACTGGCCAAGCCTGAATCACATGGTAATGTCTGCTGCAATCTGGCTGAGCACAAAATAACCGAGCTGCCACACAGCCTTGTAGGTTCAAAACAGGAACTCCTTTATTCTCCGCACTCCCATGAACGCCATGCACTTGGCCTTCTCTGGAGACACACCACACACCAACCGGAAATCCCTCCTCCGGAAATCCCTCCTCCGGAAATCCCTCCTCTAACACTTCCCCAGCAATGGGAATCCCCGTGAGAACTCCAAAGTAGTGGCGCCCGAGGCAGCAAGAGCCGCCCCATTGCCTGACAGTAAAGGTCAAATATATAATACAATCAATCCAGCATCACAGCAATTATATATAGCTTAACTCAAATCATCATCTCAATGGTTCACTGGCAGTCACCTTTCAAACATTCCCTCTGGCAAATGCCAGGCATCTTCTGACCAGCTGTGGCTTTCAACAAATGTCAATCTGAAAAAGAAACTGGCCTAGGAAGATTTTGTTTGGACTCATTTTCCCAGCTGGGAGCAGTCCTACCCAGCCAGGACTTTGCTGAGTAGCTTGATTCATGGATGAGATAACCAACCCCACAAAGGGCACAGGGCTTTCCTGAGATGTGCAGAAGAGGAGGGACCCAGACACATGCCAAGAACCTGTAAGTTCACAGTTGTTCTACCCCTTCTTATCTATTTTATCCATAAGGAGATATTCAGGAATTCTATGTCCCTAGAACACAAATTCTGCTGCTCATCCGGGTGGATCTGGCTTCTGTTCCCAGCATTCCACAAGGTTATGGGCAGAAGATACTGGTTTGCAAAACAGGTGCAGTACCTGTCCACGTTGAACAGAACCAGAGGACTGATTTGTCAGGAAACAAAACAAGAAATGGAGACCAATGTCAAGCTAGTGCCTGAGGTTTTCAGCCAGCGCAATAAAACTCTATTGAAAGGATAAAAGAAACTGAAGTTAAAGACCAGGCATTGTAAAGCTTCTAAGCTGCAAAGCCTGAGTTAAAATATAAAGGATCAGGTATTGTTAAGCTCCTATGCTACACTCAAAACCTGAAATTCCTGTAGCTGTTAGGACAATTCACGGGACTGCCCAGTAGATATTCCCCCTGACCATTTAGTTGTTAAATAACCTGGGCCCTGTGCAGTTTGGCACGTAGGCATCCAGGGCTCAAACCAATCAGTTTGAATGTACCCCCCTTCTTAGGACTGACCTATCACCCCCACCCGACCTGTTCCCGCCAATGAATGTACTAATCATGTTTGAGAGTTGTTGTTTGATTTTCCCGCGGTGTATGGTGATTTGTTGAAGGGGACTGTGATGTATGTAAAGTCCCTGCCTTCCCTAAAAAGAGGAGGGCACTTAAACACTGCTCAACCCCTGCTCGGGGCTCTGGGCTGCTCTCCCTCCTTGAGTGAGCACTGAGCCCCAGCATGCTGGATCTTCAATAAACCCCCTTTTGCTGTTGCATGAGTCAGTCTCTTGGTGGTCTCTTCCTCCGTTGTTCGCCGGTCCCTTACACTCTGACTGCAGAAATGGTCTTGTGGGTATTGATTGACAGATCTGACTCAGTATAAAGACCCTGGCTCTGCATTTGACTCTCTCTCTCTAAACTGAAAACACATCATTTTTCTTCTCTGTACATGTGAACATTTAATTGAACTGGCAGAAAAGGCTAACATATAGAATTAAAAGAGAAGGTCCATTGCTTTACTCTGTGTGTGGAAAACGTTGATGTTCATTTTTGCTGACCTGATTTTCATTTTTGTTGTACAAATGTACACATTTCTGAGAGTGGTCTATTTAGGGGTATGGGACAGCATGTGAAATATGATCTTGCAGCCAGACAGTGAGCACAGCCTGGATTCCTGGGCTGCATTAGCACACGTGACTGTCCTTTGCTTAGTGAGAGAAATGTCACAGTTTGCAAGGGAGCCTGGCTACAGTTAAAGGGTTGCAACCATGATTTCCTATTGGGTTTTTCTTCTTCACGAATCTGGAAGTCAAAGCCCAGGCATTAGTGGGGGATGAGAAGGCATCCATCATCTCAGATTGAGCACCCCCAGGGGCATGGAGATGCTCTGCTCACTCGCAAGGCCTTATGGTCAGTTATCAAGTTCCTTCTTCCATGCCCCTAGCCTCCACGTGGATCCGTGGCTTAAGTAGCAAAGAATGGTCTCTCTGGCCTTGAGGAGGGAGAACTGTAAAACATATTCAGACCAACAACCCCCAGCCTGTCAGGTGGAACTCCCAGTGAGCAGACAGCTCATCTGGAACAGCTCAATCAAACCAGTTTAGGTCCCAAACTAGGCCCCAGATCTGCAGGGCTTAACCTGCTCTCTGAAGGCCGCTCCTCTATGCCTCCCGCACTTGCACTAGTTTGTAAAACAACCATCAAAAAAAGAATTGTTTGCTAATGTTTACCAATAAAGAGACCTGGTGGTCAAATGACATATTCCTGATGCTTTGGGTAAATCTGGAGGGTCAGGGACCCCATGTCTTCAAAGCAATATCTGCGTGGGTTTTAGATGGGTGCATTTTTTATCCCTGAGACTGACCAAGAAAATTAGCACCGATTTAACATCCTAGAACAATGGACAGTCATCCCCCTCTCCATCCAGGAGGACAGAGGTCTGAAATCAGGGTATTAGCAAGGCCACATCTGTTGCTTCCCCCAGATGCACCTTGGCTTGGGCCGGACACACTGTCCCTGCCTCTGTCCCCACACAGCATCTTCCTTTGTCTCTGTCCCAAACCTCCTTTCTCCTCATCTTGTTCTTTTAAGTAAGAACACCAATCAGTAGATAAGGGCCCACTCTAAAGCCAGAATGATCTCATCCAAAGACCTTAACTTAATTATACCTACAAAGACCCTATTTCCAAAGGGTTCCCATGTAGAAGGGGTCATGAGCGAGACATAGCTGGGGGAATCTCCTGGCTCCACTGTGATGGGACACGTGGTCTCTAGGCCCCAGTCTTCCCGGAGCTCTTTGCCTTGTACATGGCCACATTCACCACGCCTACCCCACCCCCCCAGGCACCTGAGTTTCCAGTACTTGATTCTAAATTGTCTGACACTCATGGTTTTGAACTGGCAAAAACAAAATTGCACAGGGCTAAGTTAGGAAGGTAAGAAGGTGTGTTCAAAGCTGCCCTCACATAGCAAATAGACTGCCACCTCACCTGGCCCTCGGATTCCCTTAAGTCATCTCTACTTCCTGATTATAAGTCCCAGAGCTACTCTGGCCTTCATTTCTTCATCTGTAAAACAGAAAATTTAAGTTTCCTGCTTCAAAGGGCTGTTATGAGGACTCAATCAGACCAGTATCAGGAACACCATGGCAATCCTGGCACCCAGGTGCCAGCCAGCAGCTCTCAGCCTGCTCTGAGACTGACTCCTCTGCAGAGAGCCTTCATGATTGGGGCCATGCCTCCTGGGCAGAGAGCCTTCATGGTCAGGGCCATGCCTCCTGGGCAGCCCACCATCAACCAGTGGGTGTGAGAAGCAAATGCCACCCAGGCAGGGCAACTCTGCAGGCCCAGTGGCTCTGTAGCACCACCTCCGTGGCTAGAGCTGCTGGGACTTCCAGTCTTCCAAGGGTCCTTGTGCTGGGAACTTGGTCTCCAGTGTGACAAGGTTCGGAGGTGAGGCCTTTAAGAGGTGTGGCCTAGGGGAAGGTCTCTAGGTTGTTGGGGGCGTGTCCTGGGAAGGCAGTGCTGGTCTCCAGCAGTGAGGACAATGCGTGGTTATAGGAGTCTGAGCCTGGCCCCCTCTCTCTGCTTCCTGGCAGCCAGGAGCATAGCAGTTTCCCTCCCCCAGGCCCTTCCACCATGATGCTCCTCCTCACCTGGGGCTCAGAGCAATGGAGACAGCTTACTGTGGACAGAACCTCTGAAACTGTGAGCCTCAAGTCAACATTTCCACCTCTGAGTTGTTCCTGTCAGGTGTTTTGTCACAGCAAGGAAAAGTTGACTAACATAAGAATACTAAAAATTATCCCCAAATTTAAATAAAACAAACAAAACAAAATGCCTTGGTTCTGAGCATCAATGAATCACGTAATGCAATCTCTGTCCTGGGAAGCTGGATTTCTGTGATACTGTGAGTTTCTTGTGGGAGAACTTCTGAGGTAGCAGCTCATGGCCATTTACGTCACGTCTGTTGAGTCATTTCATCTACTGCTACACAAAGTCCCAACTCAACAGGCTTCGAAGAGAAGAGTCCCCATCTCTCTGGAAACCCCAAGGCTGCTTAGCTGGCGGGTCAGCCTCTCAGGTACTGTCAGGCCTGCTCTGCTCTCCTCAGAGTGGCTGCTCGCTTAGAAGCTGTCTTCCTATCAGGAGAGCCAGCCAGTCCCCTAACCCTGTCCCCAGGAGAATTTCCTGCTTATCATCTGATCCAAAGCCATCAGAGGCCCAACTGTTCCTAAACCAGTTCCCAGAGAGGGACTAGAACATTCCAGTGTCTACTGTGTTGGTGATGAACACCTGCAAAGGACTGGGTTCAGCCAGAAGGAATGAACAGGCAGTAGCTTCTAGAAGTGTGAACAACACCCTTCCCTCAAGATATGGTCAACAACCAATAAGGTGGGGGGCACTAGAGAAGAATAGTGTTACCTTAGATGAGAAGAGTAGTGTTACCTTAGGTGAGGTAGAAGGAAGTGATGGGAGGAGAGGGGAGGGGATGTGGGGATAGGAAGGACAGTAGAACGGAACAGACATTATTACTGTATGTGTATAGGTGACTGCATGACCAAGGTGATTCTGAACATGTACATGCAGAAAAGTGAGAAATTATATCCCATCTATGTATGATATATCAAAGTGCATAAATGCATTCTACTGTCATGTGTAATTAATTAAAACAAATTTTAAAAAATTTAAAAAAAAAGATACAGACAACAAGCAATTCTAGATTCAGCCACAAGTGATTCCTGAAAATTCCAGAAGTTTTGAGCACAAATTGTATTGGATATTGTCAAATTTCCATGACTGATAAGAAGAATGCTTTACATCTTTCAGTAGATAAAATCTATGAAACTGAAATATGGATCATTTCAGGAAAATTCAGCTCCCCTCTGGAGTTCTATGAACCTCTTTCCACAATGTTTATTCAACCCGATTTTACTGATTTCGCACTGTGCCAGACACATGTTTCCTTTGAAAAGAGAAACAATTATGTGGCTGGCCATTTCTTTTACACGAAAATTTTTTTAAGAAAATATGCCCATGCAAACACCTCCTCTTCAAATCCGACAACGTTTGCCACATCTCTGCCATGTGCATTTCAATAGCCCTGATTCACTGGACAGAAGCCATATGAGGGGTGAACATCTATTTGCTATGATAGAGGAGTTATTTACAGGTAAAAAGGGAGTTATTGGAAATCCAGTTCTTGGGGGAAACTCTGATTCCTGACAGTGGAGGAACTGGCAGAATAGAAGTGGAAGGAAGGCTGGGGACAACAGGCGGGTCTTGCTGGGCTTGCAGACAAAGTGACCAGCCTGTGCAAGGTCCAGGCTCCCAGGAACTCACCCAGACTCAGCACATCTCTAGGGGGCGCCATTTAAATCAAACTCATGTGAGCTGCGCGGGAGGCTGTCCCACCTTCCTGCACATCCAAGGCCCTAAGTTCATGCCTCTGGTTGGAGGCACTTAAGACCCAGGTGACTGGAAGCTGTCCCTCACCTGTCAGAATCTGCTGCTGTGGAGGGGGTGGGAGGTTGGGAGGGGACAGGGGTCCTTAATCAAGACCCTCAGGCCCTGTGCTGGACTTGTGCCGTCATCCTGTTGGATGGACTTGGCTTAAACTCATCCCCTAACCTTATGTCTTTCTGTCACTTCAGGATGCATGTATATTTTGCAAGCTGGTAATGGGAATGCGCTTGGTGTTCCAGGGAGGGACAGGAGTAGGTATTTTTAAAGTGGCCTCATCTGTTGACTTTTGTCACAACCTGCCTCCAACTCCCCATTTCTAGAATTTAATGAGATGTTGATTTCACTTTATTTTAACTGAGAATGTTTCTTGGATTTTTAAAAGACTCTAGAAAAGTGTGGAAGAGTCTCTTCAGTCATTTGAAACTTGAAGAAGGATAGCCAAGAGCCTTAACTTCTTTTACTTAAGTGGGGAACACATGACGCCAGGGTCTGGGTCTCCACATCCATCTCCAGGTGACCAGAGGGAGCTCAGGATTTTTCCACCATTGCCACCAACTCCCCTGCCAAAGAGCAACAAGATCAGTGGAACTTTTTAGTTCTACTAAAATATTTATGCACATTCAATTTAAATGCAAATGAGCCCCTATCCTGTGGCTCCTGGATACCCAGGAAGGCTCTATATTGCTAAGGAGACCTGGAATGTCTGGTTGGAGGATGAATTATTCGAGACTTCACTTGATCTGTCCAGGGGTCCTCCTGTTTCCAGTCTGGTTCATCCCTCAGTTTCTCAGCGTTCATGGTGGTACTACGTCTGCATGCATGGTCTTTTAGTGGTAGCTCTGTCAAACCCTCTCCTCCAAGCCTTGTCTTTTTCAATGCAGTCTAGGACTGTGCAGTGTAGACTTCATGAACGAAGCTTCTTCATGCATGAGAGAAAAAGATTCTCCCATAGCTGTTTCAGTTAGGTCTTTCCAAACATGTGTTAAGTACTCTGTGGTTGATAAAATGATAATAAATAATGGCAGGTTTGCAGAAGCTTTCTGAGAGACACAGCAAGGAGGAGAGCCCTGAGCATGCATCAGTGACCCCTCCCTACACACTTATGGAAGCAGCCGCTGCAACTTTGTATTACATTGCATTTGCTCTCAGTCATCTCCCAGTCTTGACTCCTAGCTCCAAAACATCTAGTAGTATATAAAGTTTTCCTATGTTATTTATTTTTTTTTCAAAAGGAAGAATCTAGCAACATAAAATTTGAACAATAAATGCTTGTAATAAACATGATGCCATAAACACATGGTCTGAACGGTTAAGAAATAGCAGAATATCTGCCACAGCAAACCCTATCACTGAAGGCTCCACTTCCTAAAATCGACAGCACTTCACCAGTCTTTAAGGTGTTTCCCAGTGAGGCAGCATAGACCACATAGTAACTCCCAATTTGACTTTACCTAAACTTTATGAATAATGCAGAAAAAAATTAACATCTTAAGGTTTACTGAACTCTTACTTGGTATCAACTATCTGCATTATTTTACTAAATCAGCTAACTATAGTGTATACAGTACATACCTAATTTACACAGGAGGAAGTGGAACAATTTCTATTGAGAGGTGATGTAAATTGTATAATTTTAGATGAATGGTAAGTAGCAGGGCGAGGACTTGAATCCAGGGCGACTCTGAAGAATCTGCAATCTCGGCAGCCACATCATGCTAGGTCCCTCAACACTAGATTATCCCTTGACAAAGGCCCTGAGCCTGATGTGACACCGATAGAAAAGAAACCTAGTGCATTGGTGGGGGCAAGGGAGGAGAGAAGAGTGACCTCCGGCTTCTCCTCCTGATTAGCTAGCTCATCCTGTGGGGCTGGACAAACCCTGGCCACAATTGCCTTATTTATTTATTTATTTTACCAATGCCATAATTGGTTTTTCTTAATTGTTCATGAGTTAATCGTGAACCTAAAAGTTATTTCAGAAAAAAAACATTGACACATTTAAAATAGTCGCTGGGGTTCTTCAGTAAATATAAGTATTATTGAGAAGAAGAGGTTCTTTTATTACTGCTTTTTAAAATTTTGTTCTTTTTAGATACCATGACAGTAGAGTGAGTTTGACATAGCAAACACATGGAGTATACCTTCCCATTCCTGGGGTTGTACAGAATGTGGAGTTTCACTGGTCATATATTCACATATGAAAATGGAAAAGTTATGTCTAATGCATTCTGCTGTCTTTCCTATTCTCATTCCCCTCCCTTCCCTTCATTACCCTTTGTCTAATCCAATGAATTTCTATAGAAAAATACTTTCTTTTGGCTGGTTCAAAGTTGGCTCTCCTTGTGGATCATGACCAGGTGTGTGGAGGGTCCTCTGCTGAAGACAGCTTGTGAACTTGAGCCTGAACTGCATCTCCTTTCCAGGTAGTAAGAAGTGGATTGCTGTGTTGAAGAATTCATTGCCATTTCTGGGAGCATGGCCAGAGAACACAGCAGGAATCCTGAGACAGGTATCCATGGAACAGGGTTGTTGAAGGGTTGGCTTTTGGCTCTCCTCCTGCCTCCTCCATAAACAGGCCCACTAGAAATACTTCCAAGAGAAAATATGCAAGAAAGGGTAGGAACTAGTATCAACAAAGTAGTAAGATTAATCAACGTTGATTTAAATGTAAATATTGACAGCTGAGTTTGGCCCTTTCTGTGGTCTCTTTGGATCCTCCTAGGTGAGTGGGAAATGTGATTGCTCTTACTCACCCTCCCTGTGCTTTTTGACAGCTCTCCTTCCCTCCTCACTGAGCATCAGAATGGCTTTTCCTTGCAATGAGCTTGCTGCGTGGAGCCGGGCCCTCTCCTGGGATTCCAAGGACCACAGTGCAGAATGGATGCTACCTTTTTCAGTGTGAGTCAGTCCTCCCCTTGTCTTTGCTAAATATCACCACACAGCAGTGCTCAGAAAGCCACATCAAACATCTGCCACCAGAATGTCCTCTGTCATCTCTCCAACTGCTCATCCCACAGGTTCACACGCCAAATGGAGGAGGAGGAGATGGCCCTGCCAAGGGGAGCCGCAGGTGACCCTCGCAGAGCAGGAGAGGTGCAGCACCACCAGTGGTCTGGGGGGAAGGAGACCAATGTCACAGGGTTTAAAAAAAATTATCTTCAAAGTTTTGCAAGAGAGCATTATTAAAGGAGGCTTTCCAGGAAGTATAGTTAAGAGAGGGGGGAAATCTCTGTAAGTCACCTCTGTGGTGAGACTTCCTAATGTTTGTGCTGACAACCACCACTATCGCCTGACAACATTTTTTTGCCACAATTTTTTTCTCCAATGGTGAATTCTTTATAATACATGTAATTTTACTCCTCATGTGTGTCTTCATTTAAAATGTATTTGGGAACTAACTGGTAGGTCAGTCTTACACTAGATTCCAGAACTGTGGCTGAGATCAGGAAGCAGAGGACTCTCATCCTCATGGGGTTACTTTTTGTGAAAGGACACAGGCAGTGGATATGGAAAGGAGAACATGACTTCAGAAAGTGCTTTAAAGGTAAAACTGTATAATACAATAGGAGACGCTTAGGAAATTATGACAAAAGTAGATAGGATACTCATTTATTAAAACAGATTATTTTCTAATTTTCTGTTGCTTCTTGGATCAATTGTATTGTATATTTTGGATATTTTTCTAGGATCTTGGCTGTTTATCTGAATTTCCACATGTTTAATATTATTTGCCTTATAATTTTCCTATTTTAATATCTGTAGGATCTGTAGTGTTGTCTTATTTTCAAAATAGACATTTGTACTTTATACATTCTTGTACTTATTTTTTCCATCTTCTGAGACTTGGATCAATTTTATTCAATGGTTGCAATGAAATATGTCTTGAACTTGGTGACTTTTTCTATTGCATATTTTGATTCTATTTCATAAATTTCTGACCTTTTTATTTTCTTCCTACTTTTGCTAATTTCAAAAAAAATATTTTCTGTAATCTGTGGCTTTTTGAAAATGACACCATGAAATGGATATTTGGTTTCTTGGTTATTCAGCCTCCCTTTTTTTCTGTTATATCCATTCCAAGCTGGAGTGCTGTTCTCAGCATCTGTCAAATCTCCATTCCTGTGCTAGGAGCAAGCAGATGTTGGGAAAAAGAAGGGGGTCTAGAACTTCTTCAAGTCAGGGATACTCTGGCTTGTGAATCCCTGGTAATGAGATCATGCAGGATGGATGGCCCAGGAGTCACACACCCCCTTTACCCCCATTTCACAGCCTGGAGGAGAGTCCCCAGGTGGAGGATTTTATTACTTTCCCCTGGATTTGGCAGGTCACCCCTGCTGGGGAACTAAAGAGGGGCATTTCCCTCCTTTCCTAAGTCTATCCACCATCCCTCGCTCCAGCTACACAGATGTACATTCGGACACGCCAACTGACTGCAGACCCCCCCTTGCTGCTAACCAGACTGACACACAGACCTGGATGCACACAATGATGTCAATTTCACCTTCTGGCCAGTTCACAAGAAAGAAGAGAGATCCTGAAATTATAGGCTGAATTCACAATGCTTGTTTTTTTTTTTTCTTTTTGGGGAGGAAATATTTAATAATTTTCCCATCACCCTCAAGTTTCTGTACTTGCTTCAAGACATTAAATGATGTGAGGTGAGGAAGAAAGCTTACCTGACATGGGCTATCTCTGAAGGAGGTGTTGTTCTCTTCCCCTCCCCAGGGATTGGTCTGTCCTTCTGTGTAGACCCCTGAGAAGACAGGGACGTAGCAGGGCCATGTGCAGGGGTTCATATGTGACCCCTCTAGCAGGGGACACAGTTTCTAAAGTATGACTTTCCAGAACACCAGGAGGGCAGAGAGGGACTTGGGTAGGAGCAGCTTCCACTTCAGATTTTACTGAGACAAGAGACACACAGCTACTTGGACACCCAGCAAGGCAGGGGATGTAATCTACAATGATGACCGATGACAGTGGCACAAAAGTTGAGGGACAGTAATAGCTCACAGCAAGGAACAGCCTAAGACTAAGTGCAGACCACATAAAAAGGAAGATGCGCCTTTTCTCAGGATATAAAATGGATGAGATCACAAGAGGACTTGTGTGCCACCCATAAAATTGTTTCCCTATGAAAATTCCTGACATCTCCACCAATCATTGTTCTCTTCATTTGAACTCCATATAAATTTGAAGGAAGAATCAGGCCTAAGCACAACTGTGTGTGTGCTCATCTTTTCCCATAAAAGCTCCCGGAGAGATCTACCCTATTGTAAAGTGCCCTGCAGGACACCCAGCATGGCTGAGAGGTAAGTAAATGACCCGTCTTGCACCCCCAAGTCCTCTACCCTCTGTCCACAGTCCTCCATGCAGTCGCTAAGAAACCCAAGCACGAGTCCCACCAAGTGTCCTGGTCCTGACCAGTCAACAGCTCCCCTGCATGTCCTTATTGTAAAATGGGGACAAATGGTGACTTCACCATAGGGTGGGACAAGGCTGAACTGTGATTCCACACAGGTCATGGAAGGTTTGGAAGACTATGAAGGTTCTAGAACTGCCAGTCGCTGCCACTATTCTTATTGGAGTTGTTTTTGTTGGGGTTGTCACTCTTTCTGTCACCAAGCCAGAGCCAGACTCTGTCCCACTGGTATTTCTTGGCGACAGTATCTGTGGGTACGTTGGCAACATTTGTTCTGTGTATCGACACCCACGGCATGCAGGACGGAGCTGTTCCTGACACTGCCATCCTGGGCTGGGTGTTCCTCCAAGTCCCTCCTTTCCCTAGCCCGCCCTCAGCTGCTCTGAACCCTGGTCATGGGTCTGCTCGTAATTTCCTGGGCTTTTCCACACTCTTGCTCGTGGTTACTTTCCTAGGTGGGGCCCTGGGAGTGTAGGGCCCAGAGGAGAGAAAAGTCCAGGGACTGTCCACCCTCCTCCCCTCTTTGTCCTCTTGTGGCTCACCATCCTCTGGGTCCTTTAGCTCAAGCTGGAGCTCCGTGGCTTTGGAGGCTCCTGTGTGTGGCTTCTGGTGACTGCTCCTTACTCTTGTTCTTCCAGCTGGGGTGGGGCTGTGGGGTTGGCATGATGCTCCCTGACATTAGTCCTGGGGACAGTGCCATCTCCTGTTAATTTAACCCCACCCAGCCAATCTGTTCAAATTCTGTCCTTATTAAAGTTGGTCCCACTTGGATGGTACCGTGTGCTTCCTGTGGGGACCCCAACCTGTGCACATGAGAGAGCAATACTGACAACTGCAGCCAACACTTACTCGGTGCCCCCTGAATGCCAGGTCCTGCTCTGGATGTGTCCACATGTGCTGGTCCACCCCACCGTTCACGTGGCCACATGAGATTGGGACAGTCACCATCATTCCCATTTTGTAGATGAAGAAACAGATGCATACCTGAGTCCCCCAAGGTCACACAGCTAGCAAGTGGCAGAGACAGGAGCTGACCCTGTCCAGCTGGCCTGCACCGCCCACCCGCGTCAGTCTTCATACACTGCTGCCCAACTGTAGGGTTCAAGGTTCTGAAATGAGGAACTGGGGCTGGGCCCTTTGCTCAGCAGAATATTGGCAGTGAGACTTATTACTCACTTGTGTTTGATGAGTCACCATTAATGGTGAGAGAGCCCATGTGACATCAATAGCTGAGACCCTGGAGCGTGCAGAGTGAGATTTTCAATTAATCTGCAGTGACAGCTTCTGTATCACATCTAATGTGCGTTGGTTAATGTGTGGTCACTTCAGAAGGCCTGAGTTCTCTGCCCTGGGTGATAGGGAACAGGGTTGATTTAGTTGCAAACCCCACACACTACAAAACCTCATTTTCAGACTAATAGGAACAATAAAGGACTTCACACCTGTGTTTATGTCCAAGCCTTCCCATATTTTAAAGGCAGGAGATGACAGAAGTTGTTTTACATAGTCGTTTACTTTTCCCAACTTACCTGTGGTTGCCTGCAGTTCTATGGGCTTGCAAGGGAAAGACACCAACAATGGAAATAGCCCCTGTCACTTCTTAGGAGTGTTGTTTTATAAATGTGAGTGAAGTACAACAGTGTGCAGTGTGGTAGACGGGGAGACAGCTTTACTGGGTTACATGCACACTCACTTTAGGCTTAGCATCCACTCCTGTATTAAAGTGTTATTCTGGGCAAGGAACTGTCCAACATTATGTGTCCCCACTCCTTCTATCCCTTAAAAACCTAGGTCCTCTTTTCAGCCCCATCTTGCAGACAAGGAAACTGAGGCACACAGGGTTCATTTTTGGCTGTCAGCATGTCACTGGGTGCAGAACCAGATTGTGTGGCTGACGCTAAATGCTGTCCCACCTTGAAGGCTTCTGTTCTGTGCTTTGGTGTGCTCCTTGATGCATCTGAATGACGTGACGACTTCTGGGGCCAGAAGCTGGAGGCTGAATCGTGCTGTGGACATTATGACCTTCCGCATGGAGGCCTGCCTGAGTCACCATCTGTGCAATCTCAGCACACAGAGAACCGAGCAGGAGCAGAGTGCTCATGAGCTGTCCAGAGATGTTCAAGATTCCTGGGCCCCGAGCTCTCCAAGGGCTGAATCACCCCGGCAGGCTCCACTCTGTAAGAATCCTCATGCCCACCAGTGGAGTCCTTTTCCTGGAGGCCATGTCCCTACTTGAAAGAATGACCAAGGCTTGCCGTCGGAGAAAATGCCCGTTTATTGAGGAACAGCCCTGCATATTTATAGAGCCGGGGTGGTTTGACAGTTATGACAGTTTAATGGTTGAACAGTTTGACAGTTGGCTGGGGTGCTTTCTGATTGGTGGGTAAGGATCATGTGAGCCAGCAGGCCTCACCATTGGACATCAGGATCATGTGAGCCAGCAGGGCTCATCATTGGATGGCTCTTCTTGGGGGATGGGGAAGTTAGTCTTTGGAGCCGGGGCTACTCCCAACACTACTGGTGACCCCAACTTAGATTCCTGGCAGGGCACTGCTGAATCTACCAGGATACAAGACAGGGCTGGCATTGCCATGGAAACACTGCCCAGGCAGGGGAGATGCCTTTCTGTCCTCTAGAGCCTGTCCCTGGGGTCTCTGAAGGTCCCAGGGAGGCTGGTTGGCAGATCCACCCCATCGTGACCTGCGGTTTGCTCCAGAGACTCTCGTGTCTTGCTCTTGTGAATAAACCTCGGTAGAATAATCTATCCTGTAGGAAACCAGAGCCTACTGTTCCTATTGCACCCTTCTTCTTCCTCGATGAAGATGA
>NW_026000114.1:272229-298252 GCF_001458135.2 Marmota marmota marmota | reverse complement strand
GATTCATCCCTGGGATGCAAGGCTGGTTCAATATACGGAAATCAATAAATGTTATTCACCACATCAATAGACTTAAAAATAAGAACCATATGATCATCTCGATAGATGCGGAAAAAGCATTCGACAAAGTACAGCATCCCTTTATGTTCAAAACTCTAGAAAAACTAGGGATAACAGGAACATACCTCAATATAGTTACATTTTCTTTATAGAATGGGATATCACAAACCATTTCACTCTTCTTTTCAGTGATTAGAGACTGCAATGTGGATATTGAAATTTAATGCTAAATGTTACTTTTTCAGGAGAAAGCAGAGACTTCTGGACTGTTGAAGGGTATTTATGTACCTTCTAGCTTGTAGGGGCCTTTGTCATGCGGGGTGAGTGTGTGTGTGTGTGTGTGTGTGTATCTATTAGACACCTCAAGTGACTGCTTTCATTACTCCTTTTTTGTGGCTATTAATCACTCTGTGAACTCACATTTTGTGCTACTTTTATTTCTTCTTCTCTCTTTTCCCCCAAAGACTTGGGATTATTTCATTTTGGTTGGAGAACTCCCTTTGATATTTCCTTTTGTGTGGATATTCTGGTTACAAAGGCCATTTTTTATTTGTCCGGAAAGTCTTTATTTCATTATAATCCTCAAAGGATATTTCTTCTGAGGTATTTTCGGTTATTTTGGCTGAGAAGTAACCTGTCAACACACACCGTTTCCTCTAATTAGAATATAATAATGAATCAAAAAAAAAACAGAGAAAAAACCAGCTAGACTTTCATTCTGGGTAGTCACCAAGAATCCTAGCTCTGCCACCATTAGCTGCTGTCTCAAGATTTTAATCCACAACATGAGGATACAGGGCTCTTGCAGTGGTTTTGTGAAGACTGGAAATGTTATTATTTTTAGGTCTAATGACAACTCCCAAATAATATAAATATTAGTATAAATGTTAATAAAAGTGTTTTCAGTCGATTTCTTTTGTTCAGAAAATACACTTTGGTACAGCTCCCCCACTTAGGAATAAATGTAAAATGATAGATATTTCAAATATATCAAATTTGAAATCTAATTAATTAATCAATCAATTAATTTTGCAGTCCTGGGCCCTGCACATGTTTGGCAAGCTCTTTGCCACCGACCTACACCCCAGTCTTCAAGTTGATATTTTAAAAATCGTTCCATTAAATTCTTTTTCAGAATTTATTTATTAAATTGTTAAAGTCAATTAAATAGTAGTTATTTAAGCATTTTGTTAAATTCTCTTCCTGCCAATCCCTTCTCACCTGTCTATCAGTACAGGGTCTTCTCCCGCCCCCTGGAGGGTGAATGATGGGTGTGGACTGCACACAGGCTCCTGTGGGTCAGGAAGGTCACAGGGAAGGGGACTCTCCATCTGATTCCTCCCTGTCAGACACATTTTTTTTCATCAGAAACTCATTAATGCTGCCTGGGAGGCTCCCACGCATCCCCCTTGTTTTCCTGGGTTTTACAAAGAGATAAGTTTGTCAAGGCCGCAGTTGCATATTTTTCTGTTAACAATTAATTACTGTCCCAACATCATATGTGACCCCAATTCTTCCACAATTCTGCTCATCTTATTAGCTGTGGCCCTCAAATGCAGGGTTGCTTACTTTCTTTGCCTAAGGGCTTAATGACAATTAAGTCCTCCCGGCATGTGCCATACAAAGGAACTGCCATTCTTAATGCTGTTTTCAAGTCTCTGAAGCTGAGAAGGAAGTCTATCGACTAAGAGCACATTGTCTCTGATTAGCTAATTGCTAAGGGATCAGCAGCCACCTCTTCCTGGGTAAAAAGGAACTACACACGCAATGTCTTCTGATCATAAGAGTTCCTATTGGTTTTATTGATCTTCTCAATTGCTCCTTCGATTTCTTTTTAATTAATTTCTTTACTTTTCATCATTTTATTTTTTCTATTTGAGGTCATTATTTTCTTTTAAATTTTTTTCTATAGTGCATCTATGATGATTTTTTTCCTCTACATATATCTTCCACAACCTCCATGTAATTCTGTTTTCATTGTTGCTTCATGAAAATACAACACAAACCGGAAACTTTCAGGTCCTGGAAACTGATTGATTACATTTTTTTTCTTTAATTTATGAATTCCAAACGTATGGAGCTACAGATTTTCAATTTAATGTTCTTTGAAAAAAGCACTTTGTTTTCTATTGCTTGAGTAGATTTGATCCTTAAAATGATGTTGCTTTATGTTTCAAAGGAATATATATTCTTTCATGTAAAGATACTGGCTTCTATTAAGTCCTTTAGTTTAAACTTGTTCAAACATTGCTTATTCTCACTCATTTTCATCTGTTTAGTATTCAGCTTCCAGGTGAGATGTTAAATCTCCCGACACTTACAAATGATTTGCCAAATTAACCTAATAATTTTGACATTTAAATTGTATGTTTAAATTATGTGCTTAGGTACATGCAATTTCAGATTGATCACACATTTCTTGTAGATGGTTCCTTAAATCATTATCTAATATTCTCTGTATCTCCCCCCATTTTTTTTTTTTTTGCCTAAAGACCACTGTCTCTCATATTGACTAAAACTCCACCAGTAGATGTTATGGTTTGATCTGCCCATATGCCGAAGGCTTGGATCCTAGGGCAGGAGTGTTCAGAGGCGGGGTTTGGGGTTGAGATTAGATGGTGTCTGTGGATTAATTCACGGAGAGATTCATAGCTGTTGACATTAGTAGGGAGTGGCCGAACCCTCAGGAGTTGGGGCCTGGTTAGAGGAAGGAGGTCACTGAAGGCAGGCCACTTCTCTCTCTCTCTCTTTCCTGGCTGCCCTAAACTGACAGTGTTTTCTTCACCACACCCTTCTGCCATGATGTTCTGCCTCATCTTGGGCCCAGACCAGTAGAGCCAACCAACAATGGACTGAAACTTCTGAACTATATCTGAACCACCACAACTCTTTCCTCCTTTAAGTTGTTTTTTTCAGGTGTTTTGTCACAGTGATCGAAAACTATCTAACACAGTGTTAGTGGTTATTGTGTATAATTTTCTATTCTTTTCACTTCCTTATTTCATTATTATTCTTTTAATCAACTCTTGAACTGTGCTTTATTATTTTTTTTAATTTAAATATTAGGGCTCTGTAGCATAATTTCAAGTTAATCTGTATCTAAACACATAATCTGAGAATATATAATGCCAAAATTGCCAGAATTATGTATTATTACTTCCTGAAATTTAGGTATCACTTGATTTTTAAAACCCCCATATTTTGCTATTAAATTACTGTTTTTACTGCTTCATGGTTTTAAAGCTTGCTTAAATTCATTTCCCATATGCCATCTACATGTGGACTTTAGAAAATTCTGCTTAGGATTTGATGTAAGCTCTCAAGTGTGAAGATGCTTTTCTGTCATCAACTTCAGATAATGCTTAGATTTTGCTCTTCAAATATTGCCTCTGTTCACTTTTAAAAATTTCTCCTGTGCAAATCTGCTTATTTTCTCCTGCATATGTCCTAACTTCTGTTGAATATTTTCAGTGCTTTGTCTCTCTGTGTTGTGTTCTGGGCAATTTCCTCAGATCCATGTTCCAGTTTATTAATTCTGTCTTCTCCTAAGTGTTTTCTCTTCAAAGGGAAAAAATACATCTTTATCTACATTCCCATAGACACACATCCACTCACAACTGAATTTATAGACACAAGCACACACATACTGACTGCATACATACAAATGGAAAGAAAGAAGTACATTTAAAATAATCTGGCATTTCGAACAATATTTATAAAAATAGTACTGGCCATGGGTTAATTCCCAGGCCTTGCAGTCAGACTGGCTGAGCCTTCCCATAAATGGAGTAGGATTCATACTATTACTAAATTTTACTAAGGGCCAGTTAGTTGCAAGACACCTAATGTGCATCTGTACAGACTGACTTTCCCCTCAGAACAACTTGGAGAGCAACACCCGGGAGAAAACTGAAACACAGGGAGCATCTCTTGACAGGCTCACAGAGGGGTGAGGGGGGTTGGGGGTGGTGGCAGAGTGGCAGTGCGAGCCTCACCCTTCTGGGGTGTAGAGAAGTGTTACCCAATGAATAGGAGAAACAGGAGCGCTGAGGTGCAATGGCGTTCTGCAAATGGGTTATGGGAAGGGGATGAAGAGGTAAGAAGGTAAGAAGCCTCAGAAAGCCCTTCCTGTGTGGGATCCTCTCTGGGGAAGGACAGAGCATGGCAGGCTGAGGGGCGTGGACATTGATGACCCCCCTGTTAGTTCATTTGAACTTTGGTTTATGCTCTGTTTATCCCAGGGGCGCAAGCCAAATGAAAGAGGAGCTTCACCGTTAAGAAAGAAAGAGAGAGGAGAGCAAGACGGGCCAAGGGCGCATTGCTTAGGAGAGCCCTGAAGATGGAAGGGCTGATGGTTCTCTCATAGGGCCTTCTCTCTGCCGCCAGCCTTACAAAAACCTGTTCCTGCGTCTCTAGTGAAGCTTCACCTGCAAACTCAAACATGCATCTCATTGCACCCCGAATAGGAAACCAGAGACGCACTTAGTCGCTTAGAAACAGGGGTGAGTATTTCAGGACCCCCAAAGGACAGGTACAGGGTGCCAACCTCTCACACAGCGGGTGTCCAAGGGGAAACACGTTTCTTTCACACCCATTCCTTGTGCCCTTTCTAAGATTCTGGTGCTGCTGAAGGTCTGAGGTGCAGAGGGGCACATCTCAGCCCCTCAGGGACCACGGTCATCTCAGGTGGGACTCTCCAGCAAAGGTCTTCTGTGAAGTGCACCCAGGGAGAGGTAGGTATTTTCCTTCTATTTGAATCCGTCACCGTGTTGGGTCCCTGTGCTGTGATGGTGCCTTGCCAGATGCTTGGTCTTAACAACACGCTTTGCTTATCCTAGGATTTGGGACATCAGACATCTAAGACGGTCTCATTACAGGCAAGGTGTCCTCAGGTCTCTGTCTGCGGAGGCTGCAGGGAGGAGCCGTCTTCTGCACCTTCTGTGGGCTCCAGCTCTGGTGCTCACATCCTTTACCACGCCTTCCATCCTCCCACGCCCTTCGATGACTCTGCCCTTCCTTCCTCCCTCTACCAAGGACCCAGGAGATGCCCCTGGGCCAGCCAATGCAGGGCAATCTCCCGTTTCTCCATCAAGTCACCCCTGAATCGGGCTGCTAAGTTCGTTGGCCACATAAGGTGACATAGATTCCAAGGCTCAGGATGTGGGCAGCTTTGGGGACCAGTTTTCTGCTTGTCACGTCGATCCCTATTTCAATGGCGGCACACTGAACTGTTTCTTGGTCCTCCTGACTAAGGCATGCACTTCAGTTAGTAATAAATGTACTAATATTGGTTCGTAACCTGTGAACAATGTACCAAACTGATGTTGGATCTTGCTATCAGAGATCATGGGTATCCCCTACTGGTTGATGTGGGAATTCCACCCTATCTTTGCAGGAATCCTATAAATTTAAAACTTCTAAAATGGTATTGCTATAAAATTTCCTACTGCTCTTCAAACACAGAGACCCCACCCACAGGGAGCATGCTGGGGGGAGGCAGCTGAGCAATGAGGTCCAGACTGAGCTCTTTATGGGTGCACACCTTTGTGCAAAGCAGAGTCCCCAGACTGACCTGCTTTGTGGCTTCTGTGCAGGATGAGGTCACAGTTCTTGAAAGACACAGGATTGCTTGGGCGGCTGTGTGGTGCCCACATGGACCCAGCCTGGGGTAGCTGGGCTGGTTCTGGAAGTCCCCAGAGGGGATGCTGCCTCTTCTCAGGAGAAGCACAAGTCCCTGGGGTCTTGGCGCTTTTCAGACGGAGTGGTGTGGAGCTCTATTAATGAGTCTCTGCTTCTTGGTGACCTTGCTTTTCTGCCCAAGTGCCTCTGTTTACAGGGGCTGCTGTGCTCCAGGAATGACTGCAAGAAGACCAGGAGATATGCTCAGGTGTCTGGGTGAGAGGGGCAAGCTGGTGTGAGACACGTGTGTGCCTGAGGTACTGTAAGTCCTGCTGTGATCACCTGGTCAGGTGCTACGCCTTGGAAGCACTCACTTATTTCAATGCTTCCAGGCAAATGTTTTCAGGTCTGGAATATTAGTGGACTTGACATTCAGCATGGGATGCTGTTTTATGGAGGGACGTCCTCTGCTGTGAAGGCGAGAACTCAGGGCAAGCAGCCTGTTCCCGGTCTGCACTCAGCACAGCTGAACACCCCTATTACTAAGTGCTTACCTTTAAAGTTGTTGAAAGGGAGGAGAACTACAGCTTCCTGAGTAGGTATTTCAAGGACAGGGACCACCAGATAAGGCCAAACTGGCCTTTTTTAATAATTCCAACTTGGGCTATAAATCTTGGAACTGTAACCAAGTTATTTCATTTTTTAAAAAAATCTTAATTCTAGTCGATAATTTTTCTTAGCTAAGTTAGTCTTCTCTCTTCCCCTTTGAAGCTCAATGAAAATTAAGAAATAAGGCCAGAGGATCCTAAGATCTACCTTCATGAAATGATAGGAGACCTCATGGTCTAGATATGAAAATCCTGCTTCAAAACAGTAAGCACTGTTGGTCATACAACCTCAGTGTGCTGGGTGTACCACGTACTTGACAGTGTGTCACTGCTGCTTCTCAACATGGATGGACAATGATGGCCAGCATTTATCTGGTAAAGTAGCCAGTCTGCAAACTGCAGCCATAGTGTCCAACACGGCCCCGGGCCTGTTTTTATAACTCAAGTTTTATTAGAAACAGCCATGTCCATTCATTTAGATTTTACATATACCTGGGTTTTACTATTTTGTTTTGTCAAAAAGACAGAGTTTGGTAGGTGTCATTTTGTCTGTGTGGCCTGTTAAGCTGGAAATAGTTAAAAACTGGACCTTTCACAGAAGAGAGCTTACTGGCCCCTGATCTAGTAGCAGGTCTTACATAACTCATAGAGTTCATCTACTCCTCCCCACAACTTGGCAAGATGCAAACTATTATTTAAGCTGTTTTGCAGAGGAGGAAATGAAGAATACAAGGAACTAATTTGCACAAGATTCAAGATCCTATAAATAGGAGAGCCAGGGTCCTAATTCAGGTCCCTATATTTGATAGCATATGGTCTTTATCCCAATCAACCTGCCAATCATTTGTTGCCCGCAGTCCAAATTATTTTTCCAGGGCTGTGCCTCTCTATCAAATGCATGTGCGTAGACCTTTCAAAAGAGATCTGAAGTGCTTGCAAAACCAGCTTGCACACACACATGGGCAGACTGTAGAATACACATGTTCAGTTACCTGAGCCCAATGTGATCTTAAGGCCACCACTTTTATTACTTTATTCTGCACAGCATCTTTCTTAATTTGTTCCCCACGCTTATCCATTTGAGAAACTTCAAAATCAACTTACTAATGCTAGTAAATAATAAGGACCACATGGCCTCCACTGGGCTCCAATGAGGTACACTTATTAATTTCCTTTTAAAGATGCATTATGTGTTTTTCAACAATTTTAATTTGCACTGTAGCAGGACGTTTTTCAACAGAATAAAGCTTTTGGCTGCTCAGAAGTGTCATGAGCAGATTATGTAACTTGCAGTGGTTAAAAACAGGCCTGGAATGAGCTTTAGGGATTTAAATTCTTGCCCGCTTACTTCATGGCTCTGTGCTTTGGAAGACAGTTTCTCAGTGCCTCAGTTTCCTCATCTGAAAATGGGCACCATCACATACTGTTCTTACAATGCCGGGACACTATTAGAGCTCTGTGCAGCTAATGTCCGAGGGATGCCCACAGCATCTTTACCAGCTTCAGTGTGCACCAGCCTCCTCTGGTGTCTGAACATCCTACTATGAACATGTTCTTAACATTGTAGTGAAGGTGCAGATAGACATGAGACCTGGGGTCTGCAGAGCAAGTTGATCCTGGGTTTGATGTCCCACGCTGATACGCTGTTGGGATCCCCAAGCCTGCATCTTGTGCATGCACTTTGGGCACCTGCCTTTCCTGAGCATTGTGACTTCATCAGCACATCTGCCTGGTCTCATTTTATACTTTGCTGTTCCTGGCCCTCTGTGGGTTTGTAAAACAAATAACCAATTTTGGAATATTTAAGTGGAAAACCAATTTTTATTTTGCTGCCTGCTCTCTGGAGTTTCCACTATTTCTACTTCAAAAGTGTCTAAACATTTCCTGGGTAGCTGAGGGCCTGCAGGTTTCATGCACTCATAACAGCCATTGAGAACCCCACCCCCCAAACCTGGGCAGTTTGTACAGAACGTTGGCAGTTAGCCCTGCATCTCCAGGAGGCGGGAAGCCTGCACACTGTCATCTTATCAGAGTAGCTCACTCCATCTCCCCCGAAGAGCGCAGCCAAGATGTTGTCCAAGACAACCATGGCTAGCCATCTTCATTTCAGCTGTGGGGCTTAAGCTGGATTCTTCCTAGACCAATGTATTTCACTCCTGATGCCCAATGATTCACCTAACCACCTTGCCAAGAGTATCATAGTTGCCAAATTACAGCATGTGTGGAGATCTGATTAAATGCATTGATCCGATTTTAGTGTGACTGAGTTATTGACATGGATGCGAATTAACTTATTTGTCTGAAGCCAGAGGCCAGTAACAGAACTGAAGAGAGATTATGTCTGGGTAACACTTGGCGTGGACGAAGAGCACATCTAATTCAGAGAGCGGCTGCATGGAGAGGTGGTTTCATGGGGCGCTAAGGTCGGCAGGAGTTCCCTGCAGAGCTGACCTTGCCTGTTGTCCTCAGCCCTGTGGACATGCTCTATCAAGGTTACAGGTAGCAACAAAATAAGTAACAAATATGTTACATGAATTTTTCCCATGAGTGACATAGTTTGGAATTCTAGGACAGGAGTATGCTTTATGCTACTGAGTCTAAAACACCTCAACCATGCATAGGTTAAATAGCAAAAGAATGACAAATACAAATATAGATATAAATCTATAAATATAGCAAAATGAGCTGATCACAAAAGACAAATACCATGCCATCCATTTACATGATGGACCTGAACCATCAAATTTGCAGAGATAAAAAGTGGCCTAGTGCTTCAGTAGGGTTGGAATATTAGTTTGACAAGAAGAGAGTTCTGGAGGTTCATTGTTCAACGATATGTATGCATTTGATACTCCTTAGTTGTGCGCTTAAGTGTGGTTAAGGCAGTATATTTCATGTTAGGTGTAATTAACCATAGGATAAATGTTAAAGATCCACAAAACTTTGTGTTTTAAAACAAATAAAACCAACCCAATAAATAAACAAGGAATTGATTCATCAACAGGACTGAACCACCAAAGATTTTTAATAGAATTGTTTCATACAGGAAATTGATGGATATTCCAACAATGGGGGTGGGGAGCGCTGGGCAACACATTCAGAAAGGCTACAGGAGCCTCTGAAATTTATGCCTGAGGCATCCAAGAAGCTGGCTCTCAGGAGGAAGCCAGGAAACCGATGGAAATGCTTCATCCTCACTGCGCACTAACACCTGCGCCATTTATGAACCTGCCACTAGAGATCAAAGCCATGCCTGCTTTTGCACCTTTCAGATCTCAGCAAGACATACTTATGGGAAGACCCTGACTAGAACTCTACTGGCAGGGAGCCAAGACCACCCTGGATACAGTTTTAGAAGCACTGAGGTGTGGCTAATGGAGAAAATAGAACAGAAGGGGTGGGAAGGAAGCAACTGAGAAGGGAATGACATTTCCCTGAGGACATTACACTCTGAAACTCACCCCCATGGTGTATGATGGGGCCCAAGTTGAGTTCTAGGAAACAGAACAGGCTACTCCAACAAGAGGAAGCTGCTTTAATGGGTATCAGAACAATCACAGGAAATGGTGGTTTTTGAGATAGCATGGATGATGCCTGGTCCTATGTGATAGTGACTGGGAAAAGCATCTTCCTCATCCAGCACAGAGTAGAATTCCAGGGCTCTGGCAGGAAACACATAAGTCTCTCCCAAGTAAAGAAGAGGAAGAGGAAGGAGAAAGATGGTGGATCACCATTATATTTCCTTTAACAACAGGTTTTCCTCTTCAGGTCTTGCTTTTGGAATCTTAGCTGCAGCTGAGCAGTGCCCACCAGAGCTAACCATCCCCAGTGCTGGACTCAGACCCTGCTGGGTGCCCCAGCCAGGCCTCCATGAGTCCGGAAGCTTCCGGGATGGCTGGTGGGAACCCAGAATCAGGCAGGCTTCTGGCACGTGGCTGACCCATGTCCTGCTGGACACTCGCGGGCTCCTCTGTGCTCTCTGGGTTCTCTGTGCTCTGCTCTCTTATTCCAGGTTTCGACATCTGGATCCTAACTGTGCCCAGCTCAGCTCTGTCCCCACAACCTGAGGGCCTGCTGGACCTTCTCCCTCCCTGCAGTACAGCTGGGGTGTCCTCCCCTGACCCAAGCTGAAGGGCTTGGAGTCTGTCCAGTTTGCATCCCTCTGCTCAGAGTCACTGTCTCTGGCTGGCTGATGTCCAGTGCTTTGAAATCATTATTTCCCATCCCCCCCTACCTTTTTGTCTGTAGCTGGTGGACAGGTAAGTCCAGCAGCCCCTGTCACTCTGTATGGGTTGGACAAGTGCTCCCTGTCTTTAAGGTAAACTTTAATTGAATAATTTTTAAATAAAAATTCATCTTACAGTTGATATAAAGAAAACCACACAAATCGCAGGTGTAGGACTCTAATTTTCACGAAGTTAACACATGTGCATAACGACAAAATCAAAAAACATGCCACTGGCACCGCAGAATGTCTCTTTCAACCCTGCAAGTCAGGACTTCCCCAGAATCAACCAATCTGATGAATTTCAGTGGCCATTTGGATATACTTTTCTGTATACGAAATCTTGCTTCAAAAATTTCCTTCAAAGATTCCTATTACATAACCTCTCCTTTTGTACATTTCTAGTGGTTCTGTGGCTTGATTTTTCTTCTTTTGTGTGTGTGTGTGTGTGTGTGTGTGTGTGTTTAAGCAGCTATACTGAGATGTTGTCCACAAATTAAAAAATCACACATTATCGAAGGTGTGCAATTGTGAGGTTTTGATGCACATGTTCATTGTGAACTGAACACTGCCATCAAACTAATTACTGCTGTTCTTTAGTAAATAAAATTCTTCAATTTATTGGGCAAATTCTGTCTTTTCCTATAAGGCTTCGTTTCCTGTGAACTAATTAAGGGACTTCGCCTTACCCCAGGATGTGAAGAAATTCACCTCTGTTGCTTTTATTACTTGACCTCATGCCTTTGGACATACAGAGGATTCAGAATTCTGGGTATGCATCTCAGAGAGGTCCCACCCTTCTTTCTCTTCCACCCCTGTGAACACTCACTGGAGCCACAACAGGGAGAGAGTGATTCTGCCCTGCCTGAACCAGGGTGGCCCTCCTGTCCCACTCCAGGCAGCTGTGAACTGTCATCTCGTCTCCCCCGGAGCTATGAGGCTGCTGATTGCTATGTTGAGCTCCTTGGTCTTTTAATGAGCTTTCCTGGTAGGTTCTGCCTCCTCCCTGTGCAGATAAGGCATTATCAAATGCCTCCCACTCCCAAGTTGATTTTTCTCTTTTCCCTTCTCCCCTGGCCCTGGGCCTTTAAAGTTTGAGCTACCCTGAGGGCCAAGAGCAGCTGCTTAGGTTCCCCTAGCCTCTGGAGGCTACAGAGAATGCTGGGGGGCTTCAGGGTCTGCTGGGATTCCTGCGGAAGGCCACGGAGGTTGGGGGCTGGCTCAGAGTGCTCACACCAGCAAGGGCGTAGTCCAAGCTGCAGAGAGCATCAGGGAGGCCCCCTTCACCAAGGCCTCTGCCTCCCCAGCCCTGTCTCCCTTGACAACTTTATAGTGCCTTCAAAAAAGCCACTTAAAAATATTTTATCCATATGTTTTGGGAGATTTAATAAGTTACAATCTTGAAAATTCTACCCAGGAGTGAATTTCCTGTCCGTATTTTTAGGTATGGGATCTCTTGTGGATTATTGATTTATTGGCTCCTGAACTTCTGCTGTTTGGGGCTTAGCTAGACCCAATCAGGAATCCAAGTCTCCCGAGGTAGACAAGGGTCCACACAACTCCCCTCAGACAGCAGAATTGGAAAGGAAAACCGAGTCTGCTTGAATCCGAGGGTGGCGCCAAAATGGGTGACAACATTCAGACCACCACCTCCCCTTCAACATCCACCTGCAGGTGCAGGCAGTGAAAACCCTCCCCTGAATTTATTTCCTTCCCCCAAAAAGATCTTTCACTATTATCTAAAAATCAGTCTCTGATCAGCACAAATGATGAACTTGAACCCAGCAGTTGTTCTGGGCCAGCAGAGGCGACACGCTACAGGGATTAGCAATCAGAACATTTCAGGTGACGTATTTGGGGGATCTGAGGTGTCAGTTTGGGAAATGGCCTCTCGGCTCCCAGGGGCTTACCTTGCCTGCTTCAAGATGGTGCACGACAGCCGAGTGGCAACCACAGTACCTGACAGTGTGTGGACCACGGGCATCAAGAAGCACCTTCTCTGCAGATCTGGGGTGAGATGGCCTCTGAGTGGGACAGGAAAAATGTGGCCTGTTCCATGAAGCACGGCTCCGCCCTTGAGGTTGCCCTTACTTGACTTGCTGAATCCTCAGCATCTGCAGATGTAGCACACAGGGCCTGGGTCAGAGTTTCTGTGGCAACCTTGTTTCAGTCTTCAGTTGTGTTTGAATTAAGGTGCAGGGGACAGCCGGAGTGGGCCTTTCCCTCTTCCCCTGTGCCCTTCACAGAGAGCAGAGACAGACATGGGGAAATCACTCAGAAGGCCATCATGCATCAATACTTACGCTACCTGCTTCCACCTTTTTTCTCTCCACAAACGATACAGAAATATCTTTTTGTCCATGTGTAACATGTTCTATCACAGGTCCTCCAGTGATGTTTTCCATGACGATATAAGACACATTCCTAATCGAGGTCTAAGCCAATCAGCCAGACCCCATCTTCCTTGCCTTCTATTTGCCTCTCCTCCACCCCTGTATTCCTGGCCTCCCAGCCCCTTGGGAGCTGCTTGGCACCTCCAGGGCACCAGTGGCTTCTGTTCCCGGGCTTCATTGCTTGCTAGATCCCCAGTGCATAGGCTCTATGTGTGGCAGATACCTCTGTATCCTTTAAATCTCAGAGTTCAAACATCCCCAGAAAGGTCTCCTCTGAGGATCCCATGGCAAAGGCTCCCTGGGCCTTCCCTCTGTCACCCTCCCTGATTAGCCCTCCATGCACATAGTCTGGGACACGTTTGTCCTCCACCTTTCTCATTGGAAAACCAGCATCAGGGAACAAGAGCCAGGTGAGCACTGCTCCCCTCTGTTACCCTAGGCTTGTTGAAGAATATGAGCACTGGTACAGTAAATTTTTATTAAACAAGTGATTGCATTAACAGAAATTAGCTTTAATAACTGGGTAATAAACTCTTGGATATAAGTCCTGCTGATTTTTTGACTCTTAGAAACATAACCATCTTCCTGGCTGGGTATGAGCTGAGTTTCATGCAAGTCATGTTCAGGTTTGGTAGCCCCTACTGATTCAGAGGGGGGTTGTCATGGGATAACAGGGATCATTGAGAAAGACTGTCCCAAGGTATATACAGGGTGTTGACCCCTGCGACCTAGGAACAGACTGGACCTAGGATGTAAAAACTTGAGGTACCTCAGTGGAATTAGAGGTGGCACAGAAAGCCCCAGAAAAATAGGAGGGTGGCCCACTCTGCACGGGACCATGTTTCTTGCTCAGCAAGTGTGTGGGGTCTCCGAGGACAGCTCACAGCGTGCCCACATTCATCCTTCCCAGCCAGTGAAACCTGAAGTATGAGCACCATGAGCAAACTCCGATGAGGGTCATGCCTTTGCCTCTGTGCAGACATCCCTTGATTTGGAAATGTTTGCTTGTTATGTATCTAGTTCACACAGACTTTGCAAACAAACACATTTTAAAAAACAGGCATTCATCAAGTGTTATAACTGAAAAATTCAGAATGGTATTGACTTGGAAGTGACTTCATTCACATCCCACATTGTCCATCAAGATGTTGTCCCCCATATGGTGTCTTTGTTTCACAAACATTCATGAGCTCCTGCTAGGAGAGGTGCTTTGTAGCAGGAACACAGGGCTGAGCATGAAAAGCCTACCCAGGCACAAGCACCCAATACAAAAAATGGCAAGGATTCCAGCCTAGGTTTAAACTCTGGGCTGCACTGTTTTCCTTGGTGGAAGGATTCTTAGCAATATTCTCTCTACATGGGGTACCCTTCATTTCCAAGCTTATAACCTCCCAGCATTAGGTTTGATTAGAAAGGGAATTCTGTGTTTCTCCAGTACCAGAAATGCTCTGCACCTCCCAGGCCTAGGACTGAGATGGCCCATGTCCCTAGCTCTAAATGGATCACAGTGGCCAAAGAAGGAAATGAACACATTTCTCAGACCTGAGCCACGGGCTGCTCTCTCGAAGCCCAAGAAGGTATTAGCCCCATAGAAACACATGGATGGAGAGTGGGGAGGAGGGCATCCCCCATAGGAAATTTTCAGAGCTGCTAATAGAAGGACCACCATGTTTCCAGGGCACAGAAACAGATGTAATTAACTACATTTTGGAAATTACTTCCATTACTTCCTTGGGCCATATTCTCAGAAGTCAATGGTGGATGCAACGGGTGAATACATAGGCTTCTGATGCAATTGCTAATTGTCTTCCATTTGTTTGTACACTCACCACTGTGTGATTTTTTTTAAGTGGTATAATATGTTAAAAGTCCTTATACTAAATGGATCTCTGATAACTAGGACTTTCCCCAGAGGTGTTAGCCTGATACTGTCCATTAGTTCAAGTTTCAATTACAGCTAAATAGAGACCCTGGTAATAGCTTCCAGAGAGAGAGAGAGAAATACACGAGATGGATCATCTTGGGAAAAGTCTGAACTCTGGCCTCACATGGACAATGCCTAAGTTGTTCCATTCTGATACTGTAAGAGTGTTCAGAACTTTCTGAGAAAATGGCCACACTTCCCTTTTTCTTCCAAGAAGATCAACATCATGTTTTAAAGGAATATCTTCTCAAAAGTAGTAATAAAGTGAAATAGGGGTAAATTGAAGCCAGACAGGAAACAAAAAAATCCAAGGTGACAACTTCAATGTCGAATTTTCCACAGAAGAAATGACACACTAGATATGTTATCAAATTAGCAAATTCTCTGGCTCCTTCTGAGTTTCCGAGTCCCAGTTCCACTCAGCCTGTGCCACCTGTGCTTTGAAATCTCTCTGACTGTGATGGCTGTGATCTCTCAGAAGAGTTTTTCAGCCAGGGCTCTCATTAGAGTGTCCTTTCTGAACGTGGTTGAAATAGGAGAGAAAGCAAGTCACGCCTTGCAGAGACTGCCGTCCTGAGTATCAACACAGAAGCAGATAAGTCAAGAATCCCCTGCTCCAGAGGGGCCTCTCTGGAGGCTGACTCCAGATTTGATGGATGAGGAAATCAGCACCTGCAGGGCCTTGCTTGTTACTGCTGCCACTGCAGATTCATTGACTATCTGTCCTTTTTTCCTCTCTGACCTTAAAAGTTCTGCACAGACACTGGATTTGCCTGTGTGCATCACCTGGTCTCCATGGCAACGGCACCTGAAAAATCAAAGCAGAGACAGTGGTTCCAGAGTCCATTTGTTTATGATGCTCTTTTTTTTTTTTAAATCTAAATTGGGGCTTTGCAGTCCTGGATCGATAGGCGTTAACAAACCAGACAGTCCTCTGTTGTGGGGGCCATCTTGTGTGTCACAGGGTGTTTAGCAACACTCTTGGCCTCTCCCTGCTAGATGCCAATAGCATCCTCTAATTTTGACAGCCCACATGATCTCAGTTACAGGTGCCAATTGGATCCTGTGGTGAGGACTCACTGCCGGTTCAGAAACACTGAGAGAGGTCATTGGAACATGGGAACAAATTGGCTGGAATCTCATACTTTCTGTTCTTTTCATTTTCCACCAAGTTTCATCTAGTGGCGCCCGGAAAGCTAGCAAATATCTAAAAAGAATGCAGAACTCTTTCCTCAATATGTTATTAGTTGAAATAGCCTGCAAAGAATTTATAAAGTATTTAATGATTTTGTTTTCTTTTATGGAAGATGTATGTGCCACTCCTTAGTGATTTTTTAAAATATTGAAATGTACAAAGTAGAGAATGGAAGCCACTCTTCCTGCCTCACTAGTTCCCCTTCCACAGTCAACCTCCCTAGGACCCTTCGGCACATGCTGCTGACTCCTTGTGCAAATTGAAGCCACAAATGATTATGATGGTTTAGGATGGTCCATGGAAGGCATCCCAACTTGTTCACAAAACTTTCCCAGTGAGATCACACATATCCTTAGGACCCCAGGATGCTGCCAAGGTTTGCAGCTGCAGCTCAGTGTACACAGGGCCCTGTCATCCCTTCTCCCAGGCTTATCATTTTAGGAACAAATTGGCATTATGCTAATAAGGTCATTAAAGCAAATCCCATGCATCTCTTTTCTTCCCCTATATTATAAGGTAAAAAATTGCCAAGGGAGCCAGGGAAACTGTTTTTACAAATAAGCTCTCTGCTCATGTTTGAATGCTCACTGTACAGCCGTCTGACCATCAGCTTTCAGGAAACGGCCTATCTGTGGTTATGTTTCCTCATTGGCAAATGATCATAATCATAATGCCAGTTCCAGAGGGGCAGGATTACTAGTGGCTGTTTAGGACATGGTCTTAGGTAGTGTCCCGTATGTTAATACTGCCATATTATGCTTTCAGTCATTTTAAGCTGAGTACCAAGGGTCTTTTTCTCTTAAATTAATTTCACCAAATCACCAGTGCATGACTGTTCTCAAAATTCTTTCTTTCTTTCTTCCTTTCTTTCTTTCTTTCTTTCTTTCTTTCTTCCTTTCCTTTTTGGTGGTAACTCACAGTAAAGGGTACATTTTGTATCATGACTCAACACATGATCACACACATTGAAACTTGAACAGAAGTCTCAGAAATCTGTGCATAACCTTACTACCTGCAATGGGCTCTGGTATTTCTTATTGTATTCTCTATGCAGCTCTGTTACTTTTTAAAATATATGGTGCCAGTCCATTGAATTTATTTCATTCCACTCATAGATTGTGACTGGCAGTTTGAAACCCAAGGTTCTGAAAAGCAGGTTCAGCTCTAGGGAGCATGGACTTTGCACGGTATTGCTAAAAGTGTTATGGCGAGAATGCAATAAATCACCAAGTAGATTTTAAAACAGGAGATGGAACCATCTTTATTCACCAGGTCAGGGTCTGGATTCACCAGCTGGCAGGCCACGGGTCAGGCTGCAAGTCTACACCCTTCGACCTCCTCCAAGAGTTAGAGTACATCTTTATATTCCAAAACCACATTAATCGTAAGTGACTCATAACCAGGAAGTACGTCAAAATGACCCTAGTAGGGTCCAAGTTGAAGATTATTTACTAATGTCTAGATAATCATTCTCTGACAGGGTAAAAATGGGAACCAAAAAAAGAACAATTTTACATTGTATAAGAAGAACAGAAACATTTGCATTTCTAAGCAGGGTCTGCTAAGCAGGATCAGGATGGCAGAGGCAGAGTTTTCTCATGGGAGAAGCATTTCTTACAAGACATGGAGTCCCAGGGTAAAATGCAGAGGGTTTGGTCATAACAAAAGCAGACACTACTGGGTGTGTGGTACGGGAACCAGCCTTTCAAAGAGGTCACATGTGCTCCTTTTTATAACAGTGGTGATTGCAATGTCCTGTCTCACAGCTGAGCTAAGCCAATGATCAAAATAAAATGTGTGAGATTCGCGGTAAAACCACGCTGGGAAAAAATGCCTGAAATCACCTGCATTGTTACCCAACATGGCAGAGGCCTCAACATGATGTGATAACCCAACAAAGTTGAGTTCTGCTGCATCAGAGGTCCTAGAGTTCCCTGGGGATGGTTTCCACCAGGGGACAGTGGTTTTATCCAGTTAGTGGATGAGTCAGATACCTGGAGGTTGGGGCTTCTTATTCCACTAAAACAACAGGTTGTAAGAGGGTTTCCCTCCTGGTTGGGGTGGTTAATCCAAATTATCAAAGAAAATTGAACTGCTGCTATGCAAGAGGAGCAGAGAGAACAACATCTGGGCCCCCTTGATGGGTACCTCTTAGCATTTCCTTGCTCAATTAGTACAGTTTAATTGAAAATGAAAGCAACAATCATGGGGAGGGTTTGGGGAGCTTTTTGTCAAAGGATGCAAAGTGAAGTAGGAGGAATCCATTGAAGGATCTATTGTATAACTCTGAAGGATGTATAAACAAAGCCAGAAGGAAGAGTTACTATTTTTAGCACAGAGAGGGAGTGCCAAGGACAGACTGGAGAGAGGGCCATCTCTGAGGTGGAGACTGGGACTCCTTGCAGAGGGGTGGCTCTGGCCCTCCAGGTGAAGTTCAGGAGGCACACAGGGAGGCTTGTGTGCAAGCAAACCACCACCAACCTGAGGAATGTGTCATGCAGTAGCCACCCAGAATCTCTTCCCACTGAAGGAGGTCACCTGGGGGCCACATCTCTGCAGGCAGAAAAGAGATATGTTGGGACCTGGAGGAGCACTTATCTCTTGCAATGTCCAGGTAGTGGGCAGGGAGCTATGTTGACAGGAGTGAAGGGCGGTTCCCTGGGGCTGTTGGGCCCCCCCAACCAAGGGCTGGTGGAAGAGAGGCTATACCCTCAGGAGAGTAGTGGCGGCTGGGGGTCACTGTTAATGTTGGTGGTAAATTAACAGAAACCACCTAAAGACCCCGAAGCAAGAGGTTGCTCAATCATGGCAAAACCCTGTAGACTGAAGCATTTGGGGGCATTAATAATATGTGAACGAAAAGCTTGGGGTGATATAAAAAACAAAGTGTATCTTAAATCTGGTGTGAAGGGAGCAGGATTCCAAAGAGCTTGTCAGTAGGAAGACAGAGCAATGAAGAGGCCCCTGGGGAGTTCTGGAGAGAGGAATGCATCCACAGACAATGTTTGATTAAGAACTTTTCTAATCTTCTGCTTTTATGTTATCTTTAGATTTTTCTTTGGTAAGAATTATTTTATTATAATTGGAAGGTTTTCTTTCTTTCTTTCTTTCTTTCTTTCTTTCTTTCTTTCTTTCTTTCTTTCTTTCTTTCTTTCTTTCTTTCTTTCCTGCTAATCCCCTATAAACTTTTAAGAAGGAAGTTCTCAAGGAAAAGACTCCCTCCTGCATGAATGAGGACCCAGGAGGATTCTTTACTGAAATGACTCCATCTGGGATCTTCCTGCCAACTCCCAGGCCAAGATCAGGCAGCTGGTTGGGACCTGGGGCTCAGTAGCATGAACTGATTCATGAGAGAACCAGTGACACAGTATCCACACGGATTTCCAGGTCCTCAAACTACAGATTCCATAATTACACCTTGTTACACCTACAGAACTATTTCAGGGGTAAAGTACATCAGGAGAACAGCCAGGAAAGCATTTGCAATGGGAAATGTAGAAAGTTATCAACGAAATGAAGAAGTTTAGGGGAGAGTTAACTGGGCCATCTTCCTTCTGGATCCTTTTGGCTGTGCCTTTGTTGCAAGGAACAAAATGAGAAAAAAGCTAATAGGACTGAGGCCTTGAAGTCGGGAAACAGAAAAGGACCTCGTTCACCATATATTCTGCTAAATGAGTCAGGTCCCGCTGGTCCTGGAGCCATAAGGGCTCTGCAGTTTTAACTTGCAAGGAATAGGGTTTGAGACCCATACCACCCATCAGTCCCTTCCAGGTGACCGCAAGGGGATGCATGGGGTGGGGGGGTGGGGCGCGGGCTGTGCATGAAACCTAGGGTCAATTGGATCTGTGTTCCACGGCGCTCTGCAGAAGCCCATATTCCTGAGCAATGAACACAATTTAATTTGCTGTCAAGGGTAGTTTTGCTCACAAGCCAGTCTCAGTTAAAGGGAGGATGCTTTCCTGGGACAAATTTGGGTTTGGGTTGCTGCCATGGGGCATCAAACAGCTGCCATTTACATGGGCTTGTGCTCGGTTTGGCTCATGATGTGGCCTGCTGTACTGATGGAATCTCACAATGGCCTGGTTTGTGTGAGTGTGCGTGAGTATGTGTCTGTGTGTGTGTGTGTGTGTGTGTGTGTGTCATCTCATTTGTACAGGCAAAGTGCTGGGCCTTAAAGAGGAAGCCTCTGAGACCGATGAGACAGTAGAAACCAGCCTCCAGCCACAGCTCGCCAGATCCCACTCCTGTGCTCCTGACTCCAATGCTGAGACTCTTCTTAACCTCCCCCAATTCCATTTGTTCCACCAAAATTCCATTTTACATTTACAGGTAAAATAAAATCCATATTCTAGATTCACTATTTTTGGAAGATTTTCATGACACCATCCCAGAACATAAAGCATGGGGACAGACCCTATTCTCTCAGCACAAAGGCTGTGATCTGGGAGTCACCCTGCCCAATGCTGTCTGCAGATACACTGCATCTGGCCTGCAGAAGGTATAAAAATATTTCAATTAGCATCTAATAAGTAAAAATAAAACCAAAAGCTTTTAACAAATAAATGCTCACTGTTGTGTTTTTGTGAAGCATTGGATGACACAGGGTACTGGGGAATGCATCCCCCTTGGCAGAGAGAGTATGGTACCCTTTTTTTTATGATTCTGGGGATTGAACTCAGGGGCACTCAACCACTGAGCCACATCTACAGCCCTATTTTTTTGTATTTTATTTAGAGACAGGGGCTCACTGAGTTGCTTAGCGCCTCACCTTTACTGAGGCTGGCTTTGAACTAACAATCCTCCTGCCTCACCTTCCCAAGCCACTTGTATTACAGGCTTGTGCGGCCACACTTGCCTGGGTCTGAGCCCTTTTAACCCACAGCCACTCAAGCCCTGTCCAGGTGCCTGCAGTCTCCTGGGTCTGTGTGCTGAGCAAGTAGACCTGGCTGCAGAAGTTCACTTTCTCACCTGCAGGGCAGAGGCATGAAGCTGCCCAAGACCAGAGATCCAGATGAGGGGTGCTCGTTCCTTGGGACCCTACTCAGGGTGCAAGGAATGCTAAGGAGTACTGTATACACGCCATGGAGCAGGAGATGCTACCATAGGTCATCCTCTGTCCAGTCCTCTGCAAACTGTTTTACTCCAATCCACATTTCCCCATAATAATATTCACCATTTACTTAACAACTATGTGTCAGTATTATTTCATAGAGTCTCCACAAAAACCCAAGAGATGACCTCTATTGTGGTTTCTTTAAACATAAGAAATAATGGTGGTATTTTCCCATGACATAAGAAAGTATCAAGTTAACTGATACATTTTTTCCTCTAGTTTTTTTTTCTTAAGCTTTGTAGAACGGTGTTGCATTGCACCTTAGTTTTATCACACTAACTTAGCAATATTTTATTGTTCTTGCTAGATTCTTGAGCTACTTGAACAGGTGTTAGAAGCTATTGGTTCAAAAACAAGGAAAAGGAGGTAAAATTTCAGTTTGAGTCGGAAAAATAAACATGAATAAACAAGGGAGGACCCTTTGATGAGAGGAAAGCACATTCATTGTGATCATAAGAAGTCATAAGCTTCTACTTGAAAATGGCCTCTCAGATGTCTGATTGAAACAAAGGGGCCTCCTCTCAGGGTTTCTGCTGGAGATGGCGTGGGCTGAGGTGCAGATGCTAAATTCATCCCAGAATATCAAACACACCTGTGCCCACCAGGTAGGGAGCAGGTGTGCTGGCAGAATGGAGAGGATTCTCTAAAAAAGAATAAAGATGTGCATTGTGGAATTAACGTCCCCCACAATACCTCTGTGTAGCACGCCCCGGGAACATTCATTTGCCTTCATCAGGCAGATTTCTTCTGCACCTGACCTGAGAGGTCTCCTGACCACCAGGAGCTGCTGGAACAAACAGGCCAGGCAGGGAAACACGACTCTGAACAAACCCACACACTGACCTCTCCTTAAAGGTGACCACACAGATCCCGGGATGTGTTGCCAGCTTCTTGATCTTTATTCATGTCACTGTCATTAGTGTCGTGACTAGGTTCATTTATCATAAGCTGCTTCTCTAACAGTTGTGACTCACATGCAGAATTTCTCCTTAGCTGCTCTGCAGTACCTGTTCCTCCTTTGATGTGCTGTCAACATCTATTTAGGACATTGCTGTGCTGGGGTACCCTGCCATCTGCACTTCACCAAGCTGGATTCTCAGCACCAACGTAAATTAGCAAAGCATTTCTCTGGACAGAAGACTGCAGATGATACAATGGGGATGTCTATTAGAGAAACAGATAAGCCCTGCTAATGAAGAGGATGAAAACTGGAGCCATAATGAGCTACTGTATCATAAATGAGCATAAATTATATTGTCAGCTCTATTTACAATTGTACATGGCACAGAGCCTTGCAATTATATCTATTCAATTATTGCATTCAGAGGACTTTTTAATAAAGATTTCTCACTGTGGCCAAACAGTTCATTTGGAAGCTTCTGTGGTACAATGGCATTCAAAACCAGCCATGAAAGAATCCATCACTGTAGATGAACTAAAAAAAACCCTGGGCCAAGTGCCTAAGTTTAGCAACTTTTTGAAAAAGAAATATTTAAGGACTTAGGAATAAATCACAATGCATATTACCTCTCTCTATGATTGTAGAAATGTTGAGCTGGTTTGCAAATATCATTGGGGTTTGGTCAACTTGTTTTTTTTTTGTTTTTTTTTTTAATGGTGCTGGGGATGGAAGCCTGGACTTCACACATGCCAGGCGAGCACTCTACCATTGAGCCACATGCCCAGCCTTGATCAACTTAGTTCTAATAATAATATGCTGAAACTGTTGACCCCACAGCCTCACTTCTGATGCATCCCATCCTCAGGACAGTCACGAAAGCTTACTTGGCTCCAGAGGGGCAGGGAAAAACAAAACAAATAAACAAAAACATTCCAAATTTCGGGAAGAGAATATTGTGACCATTTTTGGAAAACACAATCTTCCATATTGAGTATAGCTGTTATTTTTAGAGTTAATTTTCATCACATAAATCATGAAAGTGGCAGAGTTGACGCTGATTCTAGAAGTGGGCAGAAGACATTATGTTATTCAGCTAAGGCGTGCCGAGGAAGAGCTGTGGTCTTCACTGCAACCTGGATCCATGTTCTGATTGGGGAGGCCACTGCTCTGAAAGCCCAGAAGTTGTGCCCCTCATTCCTTCAAGGACTTTTTTTGCTGACTTAACTAATAATAAACCTCCTGAACTAAGGAAAGTAGCACTTTTGTTGTTGGTGACCTGACAAGAAATGAACATTTAATAAGCACAGAACTCACTTTCCCAGCTCTGGGAAATGGAAGAGGCCCGGTCAGTAGGGGCAGAGGTTCAGAAGCCTGGGATGAGGTCTCATTTCTCTATCCCATGCACCTCTGTGCCCTGAATTCCAAGGATGTGAACATGTACCTCACCTTCCAGGTGGCAGGGCTCAGGATAGAAGGGAGTCTCCCCTCTGGCTCCCAGGTCACAGGGGGCATGACCCTTCGTATTCGTCATGTATGGTTTAGCTTTCTGTTTTCTAAAGCTTTGACATCTGGGCCTTGCTGGGCAGAAAGGGACTGCCCTTCCCAGGGCTAGATAATTCTTAGAGCAAGTGGAGAATGGAGCTTCATTTACGTCTGAGCTGGCTAACCAGCTCCAGGCCTCTACCATCTGCTCTCTGGGGGGGCGGGTCCCTCACCCTGGGCCATTTTGTCAGTCCTAACCAAAGAGCCCACTGAAGTCATCAAACCAGTTGGCCAACCTGCTCCCCCACCTGCCCTCTTGCTTCCCCTAGAGCTACCATGAAGCCTCTGAGCCAGCTTGGCCCCTCACTGGCTCTGCATCCAGGACATGATCTGTGTGGCCCCTGAGGCTGCACATCCTTCCCGTCGAGAACTGAGCATCACAAAGTCTCCGTTCTGTGATGGTGGGACTGCTGCTCTCATGAATAATGATAAAAAAAAAAAAAAAACTATATTCTAAATCACTCTTTAAATAAAAACCTCAAATCAGCAGAAATAGTCAAGCGATTGTCTCTTAACTCACTATAATAAGAAAAAAAAAAAGAGTTAGTGAGTCTGGGCATATAATTCGGTAATAGTCATCAGGAGACTCAGGATTGTTCCTTTGTCTTTGACCCTGTGGGTCAGAATCTCAGGTGGAACATATTAATTTATTTTCAATTGCTCTGCTGCCAAAGTTGCTGACCAGTGAGGCATCATCCAAAAGGGTGCCAGTTAGACACCTTTTGATGAGGTCCTAACTTTAAGAAATGACCTTGGAGACCAGGATAGTAGAAAGAAATTCCAAAGGCAGAAATGACCCTCCATTTCTCCACTGGCCAAAGAAGGGGGCCTAGAGCTTCTATTTAACAGTGCCCACATTCATGTGATACAGCCTCAAGCAGCTAAGGCAGATGGCTCTGGATTTCCAGAAAGAATTATTCACAAATGTGATCCATCCACTGACCTAATAATGCTTATTCTACCAAAAAGAAAAATATATATATTTATCTCAAAGAACTTTCACTGGGGACCAAACTGGGGCAAATTTATGTTTCATTCATGGAGAAAATAAATTAATATATTGTCAATCACAAGAACAGAATTAAGACACATCTCCCCATGTGATCCATGGAAGATAAATTGGTTCCGAGAAGACAGAATAAATCCACACCAGTCTCTGAATTCCAGGATGAACATGAACACATTTCTTTAGATATTTCATCTCCCCAATTCCATCAGGAAATGACTCTTGCTTCACCGGTCAGCTAGAAAATTATAGGTTTGAAAATAGCTCTTCTTTTTGCAACGATTTACAACCACCATGCGGGACTCGAGTTTGTTTGTTACTTGGCCGAGTGTTAGTTGAGTTAAAAATGTGTTAATCACAAGCATCAATAAAGTAGGAACACACTGAATGCAGAGGAAACCCTAGTTGGTTATTTCCTGGGATAATTTCTAGAAGTAGAATTTCTGAGTTGAACATTTGCACACCTTTAAAATGCTAGACTGGTTTGGCCATTTTCTTAAAACTGGTTTTTACAATGCTTTTAAAATATTATTCTACATAGGACAAGAGGAAATGCAATGTTGGAAAGACCCTGAGACAGGAGTCAAGAACTTCATTACCATGTCCTTCCCACTGCTGCCCAAGTGACCTGGGGATGCCCCTTCCCGTTTGGGGTCCTTGAGTTTCATGTCATGTGAAAACAGTGGTGAGTCCCTGGATGTGGTGGGCTGGGATGACACCCACCTGGGTCCTCTTTGGAGGGAGGATACAGCAGTCTTCCTGCCCACCATTTTACCCATGTATAGGTATAGTTAGTGCATGACCAAAACCTGTCCCCTCTTTTTGCCTTCATCTCCCAGAAGGCAGCCTCTGACTCCTGGAAATCAACCATGACTGGCTTAAGCTTTCTGGTCCAGCAGGGGCCTTGCAGTCGGAGGAGGAGGTCAGCAGCAGCTTCCAGGGAGCTCAGTGCAGGAATGCATGGGGAGAGAACCTCACCTTTGCCTTCCAACATTCTGGATGCCACCTGTGGTCACCATACATGTGGGGTGGCATGGAAGGACAGACTTCAAGACCAAAGTCAGTGCTCTGAAGAAGATGGACTTGGGGAGAACAGTCTTGCCTTTCAGGGCCTTTATTGATCCAAACTCAAGAGCTCCCTCTCTGGGTTTTCCATGATAATTGAATAATTACCCCCTGATTTAACACACAGGGCAGGCTCTTTTTTTTGTTATCTGCAACCATCCACATCCTAAGTGGGGTGGAGGGAGCCGAGGCAGGGGCACAGAGCTCCTCTGCACCCCAGAGCTTCTGCACGGACCTTCCCTGTGCTCATGGCCATCTCCATTCCCCTCTGCCCCCGAGCCCTGTGCCTGGCTTGGTCCTAATCCTTCCCACCTCCACCAAGACCTTCTCCCCTCAGGTCCATGGTATCTGACTCTCAGGCTGAATTGGCGT
>NW_026000114.1:265970-270897 GCF_001458135.2 Marmota marmota marmota | reverse complement strand
TTTTTTTTTTTTTTTTTTTTTTTAAGAGAGAGGTAGAGAGAGAGAGAGAGAATTTTAATATTTATTTTTTAGTATTTGGCAGACACAAAATCTTTGTTTGTATGTGGTGCTGAGGATCGAACCCGGGCTGCATGCATGCCAGGTGAGCGTGCTACCGCTTGAGCCACATCCCCAGCCTCAAGCCAGGCCCTTCTTATTCTTGATGTGTCCATGTGAACTTGGCTGAGATGCCCACCTCCATATTAGTCCTATACCATTTTCACATGGGGAACTGGCCCTCCCCTCTGTTCCCTGGGAAGCAGCTCCCACAACTGTTGGCCTCTTCCTCCTCAGTGCCCTACCTCACTAACTGGGATGTGGCTGCTCTTCTCCCAGAAAACTCAGTGGGCCAGACTAGGACGCAGTGCTCTGCAGGCTGTCTTGGGCTCACTTCCCAGCCCAGTCTCCTCTCTTTGGTGTCAGAACACCCGAGTCCTTCAGACCCACTTGGGATCGACCAAGGAGAGGTACCATCCTCCCTGCCTTAGAGCCTGCTCCTTCTTTGGAGGAGGGCAAAGCAGTTAGACCAAGATGCGTTTTTAAGATTTCCAACATGACCAAGAGTGTATGTGGTTGTATGGGGCTTTGTAGCAACTGCCGGAAGGAAGAAAGATGCAAGGAGGAGCAGGTCTGCAGAGCACAGTCAGCAGGCGGCCTGAGCAGCACCCCCTCTGGCAGCCCTTCATCTATAACATGAATTATGTATGTCTCTGTCTGCTTTTGAAGCTCATTTCAAATGTTTGTTTAATTTCCTGGATTATGAGGACATAAAGCATCTCCCCCTGGGGTCTCCTAAGAGTTAGCTTGGAAGTCCTGGGTGTTTGTTTAGGGGTCTTCATTGGCAGCTAGATGCGTCATCTTAAATATTTATGAAAATGTTAACAAATAAATCTCTCTTTGCAATTGGTATTAGATGATAGGGACAGAGTTATGGCATGGATTTTCCTTTGGCATTAAAAACCATAAAGAAAAAAAAATTAGTTTCTGTTACCTCCTTGGAATAAGAGGAACTATCCAAGAGAAGAGAAGTAACTGCTCTCTGAGCTTCAGACTTTCCTTACAAGGAATCTTTTCCTGGTGATGCTTCTAAGCAATCATTACTGCAGCAATCCTGGTGTCTCCCATCTCACTCTCTCCTTCCTTGTATATTCTTAGGGTTCTTAATTTGAGAACAGTCTGCTTCTGAGCAATCAATTCCTCTATAAGCCCCCTTTTGCCAGAGTTCCCAGATAAAGTACAGGAGAGGTAACTGAACTTCGGAGAAACAATGTAAACATTTTTAGAATAAGTATGTCTCAGATATTTTATGGGCTATACTTATTTAGCAACTGAAAAAGTTGCTAAATGCCTCCCATTTTGGAGAATCAGCTGAGAGAGTTCATGTGGGCTTGCAGGAAGCCTTTGCTGGAGGAAGAAAGATTATCAAGGGGTTGGAGGAGCATTTAGGATTGCACAGTTGAGAGTTCCATCTGTCTCCTCTCACTGCCTAATTAATACATGCGGGAAACATGTTGATGGATCAACTTGCTGTGCCCATTTTTCCTGCTTTTTCCCAGGTTTCCCAACCTCAAACCATTCATTTGCTAAAACAGATGACAACCAGAGATAATATTTACAGACAATGCCAAGAGTTGCTTCAGCATGTAGGGTTGTAGCTCTCTCAGTTCTGCCTAAGAAGGCCAGGCAAGGGATGTCTGAAATTTATATATTGTTCTTTTAATAAAATTATATTAAAAGTGCGGACTTGCTCTTCATCCTGAGGCTGACGACTTCTTCCCATTTTCTTACATTGCTGAATTCTACAATGAATTATATGGGTTTTGTATCCCATGCCCTGGTTCATCTGCAAATGAGAAAATAACTAGCCAGGACTTTTGCCCAAACAGGTGTTGCAAATTCACTTACATGGACTGGTCAATGTGCATTAATGCTGAGCCACTGACCTGGGGGAGGGAGAAGGATCAGACTGTTCAAGGCCAAGGTGGGAAGAGATTCCCCCTTCTTGTGACTCCACTGAAATAGGGCTCAGGTCTCAGCCTCTGGCTTCAGATGGCACTTCTTCCTCATGGTGGCAGGCCACTTGGTCAGGCCACTTAGCCCTTTCCCTTTTCCCCCATTCACAGGGGCTTGGCCACACTGTCTGTATGCATGGTGTCATAGCTGCCTTGCCTAGGCCTGCTGACCACACTGCTTCCTTGGCTATAGACTTGTTAAATAAGCAGCAACCCAGAAAATTGTCCCCACCCCACTGGACGGCTGCTCCCCATCATGCCCCTTCCCCTCCAAAGTGAACCTGGACAGTGGGTTCCACCCATGGCTACTCTAGTTGATTCCCTTCTAAGTACACAGATTTAAAAGCTCCATTCAAACTGCCTTAAGGCAAAAGGAAGTGCATTTTGATGTGTTTTCCTGGTTGCTATGTGAAAGGGCATTTTATCTTCTCCTAACTACAGTCATAAGTCCTGGCAATTTCAGCTTGACTTACATAACAGTTCTATTCCTGAACCCATCCTGACCAGGGAGGAGGGTGGAACTGTCATCTCAGGGCCACCCTTGCCTTGCCTCTCTTTTCATGCAGCTTATCAAGGTTCCTGTATGTCCATCCAAAACAGGGCACCTATTTAAGACAGGCAATTTGATGAGTTTGGACACTTGCAAATGATTCTCTCCAGCCAGGCAAAAAGGAAGTCAAAGTTTAACTTTGCATTTTGTCAGGGCAGATACTAACTTCCACAAAACCTGGATACAGCCTTCTCTGATCTTCACTTCCTGTGACGATGTCCTCACTCTCTCAGCAGGGGCTCTGCCTCTTGCAGAAGGACAGCTAACTTGGCACTGACAGTTCAGTGATTTTCCCCACTTGTAGGGCAAGTAATTATTTCACTGGGGACCTGGGTGGATGCACAAGCTCATGTTGCTCCTGCTCCTGAAAACCTACAAGAATACCTGGCACACAAAAATGAAAATCTAGTTTATCTGGTTTCAAACTCTCTGCTGAATGAGACTGGATGCACACAGCAAAGGGGTAGAAGCTTCCCCCAGGATGCTGTCCAATCAGAGAGCCGTCAAGAGTCAATTACCATCATCTAAACATTGCAACACAACTGTGGAATAGTCCCTAGGAAATGATTCAGCTATTATGCAAAAAGCAAAATACCTATAGGGATTCATGAGTAGAAAAATTACAAAATGTCAAATCTATAGATAAGTATAAAACCTCTTATGATATAAAAGCCAGGAAAAAAATAGTGAAGCATCTTTTGAACAAGATTTTGAAGTAAAAAATGCACTCTTATCTGCATGCTCTGATAAGATGTGCAATCAGTCTGCAAAATTGAGCACAGGTTGGAATATCTTAATATGCTTTATTGCTTTTAGGACATATAATAGTTCCCTTATTTTGAATCTGAGTATAAAGGGAGGGGTATATGGTTTTTATCCTAGAATATGCATTCTACCTGCCTGGCCCTGGTAGACGTTGTGCCCTGTTGTTTGAGGAGGACCCAATTGTTCTCTTGCTAATGCTGGAGATGGATCTCAACTTGGTCATGACCTGGAGATAGGTAAAAGCACTGACTCAGGTTAAATGAATTGTCTCTTTCTCTGGGTTTGAAATCTGAGTCCAGAAATATCATTAGGTACCAACGAAGCAAAAGCCATGCAAAATAATTGTGGACAGCAGAAACGTCCATCTCACGTGCTGGGAGCTTGCAATCTGGGTGGACAATCTAGTCATGTACGTGGGACATGGGCAGTGCCAGGAGACACCCAGCTGTGTGGCCCTGTGAATACCTGCACTGTGTGTGTGCATTCAGTACAGGCTCACCTCTTTGAGTTTGGGTGTGGAGCTCATGAGAGATGCCATTGTGGAGTGGAAGTCTCCTTCTCCCTGTTTTCTTTGTTTGTCTCCTTTCTAATCTTCCCCACAGAGCTCCTCAAATAATCTTCAGATAAAATTAAAGTCTTTCTTCATCTCAGCAGGTGTGGGACAGCCCAGTGGACTCTTGGGCACAGTGAGATTGACTTAATTTCTGCTCTCCCTGGGCTGGGCTCCCACTTGTACCCTTATGATGCTCCTGCCTCCTCCTCTGTCTTAATCTGCACCTGAGTTTTTTTTTTTTTCCAAGTGCCACATTTGAAATAATTACAAGTTTTGTGTTTTTTGTTATTGTGTTGTTTTTTAACCAGTGGCCCTCATAACTGTGGCTGTATGAGGTCTCCTATCTTTCAATCTCAGGACAGGTTATTGATGGACATATTTAGGCTAAATATATTTGCAGTGAGCTTTGCCTTGACAACATAGCTAGTACTCTCAGAGAAGGTTGGGGGAACCCAACAGCTCACTCTGTTTAGTTAAAGTAGTGAATTGGCAAATCAAGGCTTGTAGTGTGGTGACTTGTTACACACACACATTGTGCAATGACCATGGGAATCACATTGCTCAGAACCCCCAGCATCACCACTCTGTGGACCAGGTCCCCAGGCCTCATTGGTCTTATAACTGAAGATGGTCCTCTTGGCCAAAATCTTCTCACTTCCCCATCCCTCCTAAATCCCAGGAGTGACCTTTACAGATTCCAAGTTGAAGTTACTCAATAGTGTCTGTCTTTCTATGGCTAGTTATTTCACCTAACATGATGTCCTCCAGGTCCCCCTGTGTGGCAGAATTTCCTTCCTTTTTATGGAAAAATTACACACACACACATATGTATGTATATAAAGCATATTTAGGACATATTTAGGCTAAATATATTTGCAGTGAGCTTATACACACACACATACACATATGCATAACCACATACACGGATGTGCATATATATATATATATATATATATATATATATATATATATATATATTTAACATGCATTTTATATATATATATATAT
>NW_026000114.1:256518-263811 GCF_001458135.2 Marmota marmota marmota | reverse complement strand
CTTTCTTTTTTTTTTTTTTTTTTGTGGTGCTATGGATTGAACCTAGGGTTGCTCTACCACTGAGCCACATCCCCAGCCCTTTTCATTTTATTTTGAGATAGGATCTTGCTAAGTTGTGGAGGCTGGCCTCGAACTTGGGATCTTCCTGTCTCAGTCTCCTGAGTAGCTGGGATGACAGGTGTGCACCCAGCAGAAAAAGAGATTTTTTGTTTGTTTGTTTGTTTATTTGAGAAATAAATCTTAATTGTGCCAGGCTAGTAATTATCTGAGGTTTGTGGAAGCAGCTGCTATGGTCCTCCTTTCTGTCTGTCTCCAAGCCCAAATGGCCCACCCAGATAGACACAGTTGTTACTCAGACTGCAGAACCCAAGCACGGTGTCTCTGCTCATAAGTCAGAGGATGTGTGGAGTGAGAGAAATGTAAGTTCCTAAACTCTAAAATAGGTTGTGTACCCTCTAAGTACCGTTTCTCCCAGCCTCAAGGAGAAACGAATCTACCTGGGCTAGATGTGATGAATGGTCCTCTCGCGGGATACACAGGCTTAATAAATCATGAGGGACTTTGACCAGAGGTGGCTGTACTGTGAATTACATTGCAGCCGCAGGCTGACACTCCACACATTCTAAATTGGGAGAAATGGGTTCTTCTTGCTCATCTACACCATAGATAATAGAACATAGCAGACCAAGAATGGATTCTACAAATTATCTAATCCTAATTCTGTAATTTAATTCACACATTCACTGAGTGGCTTCTGTGTGCCAGAGACTTTGACAGCCCTTGAAGTTTTAGAGGTCATGATGAGCCAACCGTCCCCCGTCTGCACGGCTAGATGGATGATAGAGATACCTCCTCATACTATAGACATAGACAGGTCAGACTGTGTGCCAGGATCGGGTGGCACAAGACCCTGTCCTGGGGAAGATTAAGAGGAGTGAAGAAAACAAAGAGTCTGTGCCTTTCAACTTGGCACAGGGCTTGGGATTTGAAAGTAAACTGGGCATAATGAGCAAGGGCATCCAGGGGAAGGGACATCACACTCCAGGGAGATACCGGCACACCCCTGTTCATTGATGCATGTTGACCTTGCAGCAGGGGACAGATTCAGTGGCCTCCCATCATTAGGGCAATGGACTCCCTCTCCGAAGGATTTCCTAATGTCTCCAAGGTGCAGCAGCCCAGTTCAGAACATGGTTCCTGGCTCAGATGACGGAGGTGACCACGGTTTGATTCAAATTCTCTTTTTAGAGAAAGGAAGTTATGTGGCCTCTGGATAGGAAGAGGATAGCTTGTGCAGAGCCTCAGGGATAGTCCCTGATTTGTAAGGAAGGTGGGAATGGGGAGGTGAAGGGCCCTGGCCTGCTGCTAGTGGCCAGCTACATCTAAAGCCACCATCAGATACAGAGAGCTAAAGGTACAGAGACAGGGACTCCCCCAAGAGGCTGTCCCCCAGAAGGGAGGGGCAAAGGCTGTGCACAGCAGGGGTCTGCTCCCCACAGGGAGAGTCTGGGCTCCACACCCTGTGGGAACAAAGGAGAAACATCTCAGGAAATGAAGCCCCAGTGAAGTAGCCTTATCAGCTGTGTAGAAAAGCTGATGCAGATGGAAGCTCCTATTCTGGAGCACACATAGTCCTTAAAGACCCCAAATGAGGAAAAAGAAACAGCAAGTCGATAAGCAACAACAAATACACAAAACAGAAACACAAACATATCTACACCTAGCAATAAACCCTTAAGTGATGAAACCTACGTAAATGAAACTGAAAAAACAGAATTGAAGACCAGAAAACATCTGAATCAATAGCAAAGGGTCTCATGATCCCCAGTACCTAGATCCACGCAGTAAAGGGATAAATCCCACCTAAACTGTTCCATAAAACCACAGGCATGACAAGAAGGTTCCAAACAGGAAAGAATTCCAAGAGGGATTCAGGTGCACGTGAGGAGAGTGTCTCTGCTTAATCCTAAAACATGTTACAGGACCTCAGCAATTAGCGGAAGCCACCTGAAGCCAGAGGTGAGACAGAAACTAGTCCATGCAGAGGAGCCAGTCCAGAGGCATACCCAGAATTCATTTGAAATTCACTTGAATTTGAAACATGAAAAATGTGGCATTGCGAGTTAATGATAAATCAAACACACACACACTTACAAATAAAGAAAAGCCGGAGTAACAACTATTTGGAGCTAATTATTTTAAAAAGGCAAATGCTTACTTTGCACTATGCTCCACTATAAATTCCTATGGAGTATATAGCAAACTCCACACACCACCACAATAAAATAACTGTAAGGATGCAAATCCACACCCCCATTCTATATATTGCTTCATTTTTATTCATAACCCTCTGTTCCTAGTGATGGAGACCTGACCTAACTCAAGGCACTGTTCCTGCAGTCAGTGCAGCACCCAGGGAGGGTAGCATGTGCTCAGGGCTCACAGAGCCCTCAGGCACAGGGCATCTGCACCAGGCCACAGGGGCCAGGGTCTTTCCTCTCTGGTCTCTGTCACCACATCTCTGTTCTCAGGGACGTGACATCTCCGGGGCTTTCTCACAGCCTGGTCACATTCTTCTTGAAAACAGGGAGACAGGCAGAGGCTCTGTTCATCACCCTGGTGGGAGGTGAATCTGAGCATCTCAGAGCCACATGCCTGGGTGGACCACCAGGCCTCTGTCCCCCAGACCCCTCTGCTGGGCTGTGGAGGAGACACTTGGGCCTCTGAAATCTCCAATTTCTCCCATGCCCTGTTCCCACCCTGGAGTCCTCTGGTCAGCAGGGGTGGAGTGTTGGGGGACGGAAAACAGAAAACCAGGCTTTCCTCAGGGGATGCTCCTGGCAGCTTCTGTGGTTTGAGTATTTTTCCATTCTCAGCACCCTCCCCTTTCTGAGGCAACTTGTGCCTCTTGCTGTGACTTAAATGAGAGAAAATATACGTGATGCACTGAAAAGGAATGAGAAGAAACAGATTGGAATGTTTAAATTACTGTACCGTAGTGTAACACGACTTTAATAAACAGAAACATAAAGGGTGAGTCTTCATCTGATATCCAGATAGGAGAGACTTTCTACCTTAAATGGAGAGCAATAAGCCATACAGGGACTTACATATGTGACTGCATAACATTTTAAATTTATGCTTCTTAAAATGCATGGTAAATAAACTAAAAGGATGTGAAAGCTGTGAAAATGTTCATAAGACAGAAGGCAGGGCATTTGCATCCTCGTGAGTAAAGCACACTCATAGCTCTGCCGATGCGAAAGCTAACAGCTCAATAGAAATGGGCAAGAGCCTCGAACAGGCAAGACAAGACAGAAGAAAACCTATGAGAGGACACACATTTGAGAAAAATACTCACGTTCATTATGAATGAAAACAGCACTAAGCAAAGCTTCATGGTGGCTGTTGTACTCTTTAGCCTGGCAAATGATATTTGACCTTTCTCCTTTACAGCCAGACTATGCTGAAATGAGCAACTTCAAGGTACGTTTCCAGGGATGATATGGGTTCATAGCTAACAATGGACATACTATTCATTCCCCTAATTTCACCCCTTAGTATTTGTGGAAGCAAATCATCAGAGGTGTAAAACATGGAATGTGCTTCTTTGTGAGATATTAGTTTCCAGTTTCAGAAAGTGCTGATCCGTGATGGGATTCTGATTGACAGGGGAAAAGTGGGGTAGTTTTACATGTGAGAATGGTCTGCACAAGATGAGCTAAAGATCAGTCCAAGGCTGAAATTGTACTATCACACTGCTCTACCCCTGGTGAGATTAGTGCAGGGAATAATGTTTCCTGACCTTTAATGAAGGTGATGACGTTGCTGCTGCTGCTGCTGATGTTAGTGATGATTATGAAGCCTATGATGGTGACAGTGTGATGGTATGTGGTGGTGATGATGGTGTTGGTGAAAATGGTGGTGACGGTGCTAATGACAGCAGTGATGACAGTCATTGTGGTGAAGGTCATGGTGATGATGATGGTGAAGATGGTGAAGGTCATGGTGATGATGGTGATGGTAGTGAATGTCATGGTGATGATATCATGATGGTGGTGAAGGTGACGGTGATGATGATGGTGAAGGTGGTGAAGGTCATGGTGATGATGATGGTGAAGGTGGTAGTGGTGGTGATAATAAATGAAAACTGCCTGGGTAACCCATATAAAATCATATATATATATATATATCCCATATAAAATTATACTAATGGGTTAGTGATGATGGGGTGGTGGTGAGAGCAAGACGAGGTAATGGCTAGCATTCGTAAAGCATGGGCATTTGTAAATCTCACTCTTGGAAACCTTTTATATGGATTAAACCTCATTTCAACCTCACAGCACCCTGGTGAGTGGGATCATTGCTTTCCTCACTCTACACCCACGGGCAGTAAGGCAGACAGGACTTGCTTGCCTATCACAGGAAGCATCAGGAGGCTGCAGGTGTTTCCTGGCCACTGTGAGGGTTCACAGTCTTCTGTGGGGTCCAGCATTCCCAACGTGGCTGACATTAGCACTGACTGGGAATTTCAGCTGGAACACTAATGCTGAGAACTCACCCTGGCACAACTCCCCTGGTGCCTTGGAGGAGCCTCTACACGCATTTCTAGGCAGGTCACCTGCATGTGTAACCTGTAGCCCGAGCTGAGAGCCCTGCCTCCATCCTCTGCCAGCAGCTCCCTGAGGCCCAGAGGCCTCCTGGTGGCCTGAGTCCATGTGAGCCCCACAACACCCTGTCATACATCTCCCCAGGTCCAGGGCAATGCCTTCTCTAGTTGAAGTGGAAATTCTTTCCTCTTCAGGGTTCTGCTCAGGCCATTTCATCTCTACCTGAAGTTATGGTTGACTGTGTCCTTTAAAGTCTCCTCTGTGGAGCATTTAACCCTCAAATTCTGGTGTAGGTGGGTGCTTTGGGAGGGAGCCTAGGTTAGGGGGTCCCCAGGGTGGTCATCTGACGGGACTTGTGCTGGTGAGGAGGGCCTGAGCTGGCCCTCCTGCTCCCTGCTGCCACCAGGCGAGGCCCTCTGCCAGGCGGTGATGCAGGAGAGAGCCCTGGGTGTTGGACTCCCGGCCTCCACAGCTGGGAGAAACCGATTTATTTTCTTTATAAATCACCCAGTCCGGAATTTTGTTGTAGCAGCAGAAATCAGACCAAGACAGCAAATCGTGCACCTGCGGGTTGGACCTTTTAAAATAAGGGCGAGAGAAGAGGGAGCTGACTCATGGGGCTTGAGTCCATGACTGTTTCAAAATTCTTTTTTTACCTTCTAATCAGAAAAGAAGAAATAATCGCATAATATGTAATGGTTGGGTCTGGGGTGTCAACAGACTCCCAGGCTAACCCATGTGTGGTGATGGGCAGTCCCAAAAGTGCTTCATTAAGACTTTCCAGGCATTGGTCATAACCGTCTCTCCTGATGACCCTCCCTCCCACTGCAGGTACTGTCCTTCTAGTCTGCTGGTCTCTGGTCCTGCTCGGCTTCCCATTCTGCCCTCTCAGGCCTGGCTGCCCTCTACACGCTAGCTCCCTTGCACACGCTGTGCCCTCCTCTTGGAGTGCTGTTCCAGCCACTTGCTCAGGAGGCATCCAGGTCTGCATTCAAGCGCCACTTCTCATCAGGGCTTTGGTGGCTGTCTGTCTGCCGGGGGGGCGCTCCCTTCCTACTCTGTGAATCATCACCTTTTTTTTAAATTTATTAATTTGTTTGAGAATAAGTTAATTTGTTTATTAACTTATTCTCAAACAAAAGAAAGAAAGAAAGAAAGAAAGAAAGAAAGAAGAAAGAAAGAAATGTATCACACTTGATATTTCCTGAAATTACTTTAAGCTTTTCTTCCAGCCTCGCCATGTAGCACACAAGGCCGGCAAGGCTGGCTTTTAAGTTGCCATGGGCAAACCTGGTGCATGGAAAGCGTTGGGGACCCTGGACTTGTATCTGCTGAATGGATGCAGGAAGGACTGAATGGAAAGGGAAATGTTTCCCCCGAAGCCTGAATGTGGGGAGGTAAGACTTGAAGGCCTAGAGGCGCATTTAGAGAAGAGTCCGATCACATAAAGAACTAGCAACTCTGGGGAGTTCCTGGGTCAGGGCCTCTCCTCTTAGGAAATCTCCTCACCTGCTGGATCTGTGACCACCACAGAGACCTGCAGCCCTCTGCTGGCTGGAGTCCCACCCACAGCTACAGGGGGTAAAGGGAGGGAGCAGCAGCCTGTCTCCAGTCTCCCCCTGTGATGAGCAGCTGTCTCCCCTGCTATTTTAGCAATTAATTTCCCTGCTGAGCTGTGTAGCCTCCCTCCTGCAGAAAACAGATGACATTTCACTTTGGAGAAAAGAATCCATTGTTCCCTGAAATGGGACGCACTGGAAGCCCGCATTTCCTTTCCTGTCTATTATAAGCGGATCTTCCAAACAAAATGATTAAAATAAATAGAATGAGTTCCAAATCAGTTTATTACTTGAAGAACTTTTTCTCCCCTTTCATGGTATCCAGAGAGATGATTTAATGGATAAGATGGTAATCACACTTGCCAACACCGACCAGACTGGGCCCCAGCAGGATGCCCTGGAGCAGGTCCTCAGACCTGGGCACCTTTGGGCTTCTGAGGGACGGACATGGGCAGCCTGTTTCTTGCCTTAGCTCTGTCTGTGGTTTGTGAGCAGCGAGGAGGCTTGTGTGGAAAAGGACCCCATGATTTATCTTTCTTCAGATGCAGAAGCTTGGACTACTCCCAGGGCTGCAGTGTCCCCTTTTCTGCTCCTCTGTCCTGCACAGAAGTGCTCAGTGTCACTAAATCCACCCAAGTCTCAAAAAAAAAAAAAATGAGGCTCACTTAACTGAATGCGGCACTTTGAATGAGAAACCTGAAACAGGGTCACCCTTCTGCTGAACAGGGGAGGCCATGGTCAGGAGGAAGCAGCCAGAGTAGGTGAGGTGGGTGTGTGAGGGGGAGCCGAGGCCCAATTCTCACCTGCAGTGCTGACTGCTGACAGCTGCTTCTTGTTAGAGAAAGAGTGGATCATTGTGGAGACCTGAGGACAGGCAGGGGAAGGAATCAGCTGCCTTTTCCTGGGCTGCCCTCCCCTTCTTCCTCCCTCCCTGCCTCCCTCCCTCCCACAGCCACACCCTCCCCCCAGAGTCCCTGCCCTCTCTACTCCAGCTCCCTGATAATTGCCACCTGGAGGCCTCACTGCCTGGCTCTTCTGAGAAGTGATTAGGAAGAGGACCCTGTGCTGGCTTCTGGGTTCAGATGTTTTATCTCAATTACACGAAATTCAGAAAGAAGAAAAGG
>NW_026000114.1:141642-251541 GCF_001458135.2 Marmota marmota marmota | reverse complement strand
AATAAGTGTTTCTTTCTCCCCACATTCTTGCCAACATTTATTATTTATGCTCTTGATGCTTGCCATTTTAATTGAGGTGAGATGAAATCTTAATGTAATTTTGATTTGCATTGTCTGAATTGCTAGAGATGTTGGCCATTTTTCATGGATTGTTGGCTATTGGAATTTCTTCTTTTGAGAAATGTCTGTTCAGTTCATTTTCCTGCTTATTGGTTAAGTTATCTTTTTTCTTGATGTTAATTTTCTTAATTCTTTATATATTCTGGATATTAATTCTCTGTTAGAAGGGTAGCTAGCAAAGATTTTCTCTCAAACTTCAGGTTCTTTCTTCACACTCTGATTCATTTCCTTTGTTTTGCATAATTTTTTCATTTGATGCCAAACCCCTTAATTCTTGGTTTTATTTCTTGAGATTTAAGGGTTTTTTTTTTTTTTTTTAAGGAAGTCACTGCCTGTTCTAATATATTGGAGGGCTGACCTGATGATGTCTTCTAGTACTTCTAGCTTTTCTGGAACAGTTCCTAGGAATTTCATTCCCTTTGAGTTGACTTTTGTGCAGGGTGAGAGGTAGGGATCTGGCTTCATTTTATATATGGATTTCCAGTTTTCCTAGCACCATTTGTTGATAAGCCTGCGTCTGTACCACCTTATGTTTTTTGGCATCCATGTCAAAGATGAGATGACTGTAAAGATGTGGATTCATTTCTGTCTTCTATCCCACTGGTCCTCACTTTTGCTTGTATTTTATACCGGTACCATGCTGGTTTGTTACTGTCGCTCTGGAGTATAATCATTCCTCTAGCCTTATTCTTATTGCTCAGAATTTCTTTGGCTCTTCTGGATCTTTTATTCTTCCTTATAGATTTTAGGATTGTCTTTTTTTTTCTAGTTCTGTACCACAATAAAACTCAAAAAAGTTTTTTAAAAGAAATAGAATGTCCTTCAGTCCTGATGGTGGAAGTAGTGTTATTATTTCAGTAATAAATACAGTCTGGCTAAGTTATAGACTCTACCCTCAGCCCTGTGAACAATAATGCTTTCCAAAATATCTTCCATTACTTAGAAAATATTGGGAAAAATCATATTTCTGAGATGCTATATTTAGGAGATGTCTGATGTAGTTATTTAAATTACTCTTTTGAAAAGAATATAAGGAACTAATGAAATGCCATATTTAAAGGGGAAAGCAGAGTTGAGAGATTTGCTGTGTTAGTGTGGGTGACGAGAGCAGGGTTGTGTTAACGGCAGGCGATGCCCCCTCCTGCAAGGGGTGCACCTTCTCCCCTGGGCTGGAGCTGACGAGGTAATCAAGTCTCATCCCCTCTTCCCCTCCACACATCAAAGCTCCATCTCCAACACTGTGGTTCTACATCTTCATCCATTTTCCCTTTTCAGCACTCAAAGTCTCCTTCCTCTGGGGAACTGATTCCTTCATAGAACTTGGCCAATTATTCCTATTTCACTGAATTGGGGGCCTTTGGAAACCCACAAGGGCTTTACCTTAGTAGGATGGGCGGTTCTGGGCATCACATCCTGCAGCCCCTGGGCACAGCCAGCACCCTGATGCAAGCAGCTCAGTGAGCTCTGCAAACCTGCCCTCATCACTGGTGGCAGCTGCAAGACAACTTATTTAGCAATGATCAAATTAAGGAAGACGTGTTTGCTCCTGTATTCAGATCCAAACAGATCTTTCAAGACTGTGACAGTCTATACTGGGGAAGGAAACATGTTGTCAAAATCTAAATATCACATTTCTTTGGCCCTTAAATTGCCATTGTTCCTAATGCTTGAAGTGGGAAAAAAAATGACATTGATTGTTTAAAAGCTGAAGGATGTGAACATGTGCCAACAGTTTGTGCTTTGAAATAAAGACTGTTGGCAAGTATTTTATCCCCACCCCCCCGCACTAATAACAGCTGTGGAAATGAGTGTGAGGCTAGTATTATGAAGAGTTCAATGTCTTTTTCATCTTTTGGTTTGCTTTATATTTTAAGAAGGAAAAGTATAGGCTATTCCTGTGGAACCATATAGACAGAAACTTGATAATTAACCTTGAGTAGAATGTGTGGGTTAATCATAAACAGATTCCTAGATGCTCAAGGTAACAGAAATGGTGAGCCATCTCCTAAAGAGGGAAGCATGAACTAGTCTATTAGCTGATGCCTATGGATAGCTGCACACATAGATGTCTTCAAAATAAAGCATCTTATTGATCACCAGTGAAAGCCACATATAATAAAAGAGGCAATGAGGTCAAAAGATGGTGGAGCACAGCTGGGCAGCAACCTTGGACCCCTCCACACCCAGAAAGGGTGCTGTGAAAGAACAGGGAGGGGGTCACCAAGTGAAGGCTCTAAACTCAATACTGGACAGCTTGGACCTGGAGGAACCTGGAGTGTGCTTACCAGAGCAAGAAAATAAGGACTGAATTCCTTGAACCCAAGCTTTGGCTATGATGGGATCAGAGGAAGGGGTACCAGGGAGAGAAAGAGGGAGAAAAGAAGCCCATAAGCCCACTTCCTCAAACCAGCAGGAAAGAGAAGCAGAACAATTTAAAACTGGATGGGAGCAGCAAAGACAGTGAGAGAGATAAGCAGCTTAACCCAAATCATGGGCAGAGGGATGTGCTGGGCAGGGCAGCCATCTTGTCAAACTTACATCCACACTGCTTCTCCCCCACTTCAGAGAGCAATGAATAGATCCAGAGGGAATGCCTCCAAAATGGGTTGTCTCAGTGATCCACCCAGAAGGAACTCACAGAGGGAGCCATCCTAGTTGAAAGACGAGGAAACAGCCAGACTACAATACCTGTGCCTTGGGCTGCCACAACACACACTCTGAAATACATGTGGCGGAGCCCATGCTGGATCTGATGTCCATGAATACATGAAGTTTGTCTTCAGGAGGCACAAGACTGCATCCCCTAGTGGGGCAACCTGGCTGCTAAGTCACAGACAACTAGAGACCATCTCCTTTCCCCTGCAGAAAGCTGGGGGGCACCTTGACATACTAAAGGTCAGCAGGGACCTCCTAGAATTTTATCAGAGGTTAACTGGGCTCAGACATTGAAGACAAAGTATATAATCTTGAAAATAAAGTCAAAATTAAAGCAAAGATTAAGAAATCATGACAGGATATTCATGAAATCTGGGATAACATTAAGATCCCAAGTCTAAGAATCACTGGCACACATGAAGGAACTGAAATACAAACTAAAGGAATCCACAGTCTTTTCAATGAAATAATGTCAAAATATTTTCAAACATTAGGATCAAAATGGAAATCTAAATACAAGAATTATTCAGAACTCCAAATAGGCAAGATCAAAAATATCCTCTCTGATACACATGATAATTGAAATACCTAATACACAGAACAAGGATAGGATTTTAAAAGCCACAAGAGAAAACAGCAGGTTTCCTTTAGAGGTAAACCAATTAGGATTTACACTTACATCAAAGCACAGAACTTAAGAGCCAGGAGTATTTGGAATAATATATACCAGGTCCTGAAAGATAAGAGATGGCAGCCAGATTGATATTTTCAACAAAATATCCTGCAGAACTGAAGATAAAACAAAAACCTTCCATGATAAGCAGAAACTAAAAGAATCCATAACCACCAAGCCAGCACAGCAACACATGATGAAATATTTCACAGAGAAGAAATTTAAAAATGTCAGAGCTGCATATAGATGACTCTCACTAGAAAAATATTCAATTAGAGGAGAATTGAGTCTGAATTAAGTGTTAGAAACAAATCAAAATGGCAGAAAATAAAATAATCTCTCTGCAATAGCACTGAATATAAATGGTCTAAACTCTCTAATCAAAAGACATAGATTGGCAACATGGATGGAAAAAAACAAGACCCAACCACATGTTGCTTCCAAGAGGCTCACCTTATAGTCAAAGGCATCCATAGACTGAGGATAAAGAATAGGAAAAGATACATACCATACAAATGGAGACTGAAAGCAAGCAGGGGTAGCTGCACATATCAGACAAAGTAGACTTTAAGTCAAAATTAATCAGAAGATACAAAGTCAATTCATACTGGTTAAGGGAAATATCCAACAACAAGAAATAATAATTATAAATATTTATGCCCAAACATCAGTGCATCTATATACATAAACATACTTTACTTAGTATAAAGAATCAAGTAGACTCCAATACAGGTGTGGAGTCCTGCAGGGGCACTTGCATAAACAGAGCCAGGAGGACCTAAGAGCAGGGAAGAGTGAAGGATTCTCTGAAGTTCACAGAGTGACCCAATTGTCCATGTGGACCAAAATATTTTCAGGAAGGGGACGATAGAGTGGGATTTGGACACAGCAGCCTGCTCTGCAGCCTTCCTAGGCAGTCTCTCTGGGCACATCTCCATTGCTTCCCAAACCCTTTTATTCTAATGGACCCAGCTGGCTTCCAGAATGGAGTCATCATCAATTCTGTCAAACATCCTGCTCCGAAGCCACTTAAGTGCTGAAGCACTGATTGACACTGGCTACTCAGTCACCAGGCAGTGCCCAAAGCTGGACCAGAATTTTAACTTCAGGTTATGGGAGCCTAACAGCTCTGAAGGGAGTTTGAAGAACTGAATAGACTTTACAAACATTACACAATGCAACTACAAACTGAATCAGCTGTTCATAGGGCCATTGTGCCACAGTCATTAAAGACAGGACCCTCATCTGCTGTCCTAATGCATTAATTGTTAAATGTGATTTCTAAAGGGCTGTTGATTTCGACTCTGATCTGGCACTGGCACCAATAGAACAGACCAATTTTGCATTTAACCATGGTAACTGAGCTTTGTTTAGTTGCAGGAGCCCTGCAGCCAGTTTGCTAACTAAATTGTGACCAACTGACTGGTTGACTGACTAAGCAGGACCAATTAAGTTGTTTCTATGCTTCACCTACTTTTCCGTCAATGCTATCTCTTGATGCTATTGGCCAGAGTTCTCAGAACCTCTTTGGGGAATGTCAGATTTGTGAATCATGGTTTTTCTATGTTTTTTTGTTTTTATTTGCTCAAGCACACTATATAAACTCAATTGTTCTCCAGAATTTCACTCTTAAGAGCTTTGGCACAGTGGGAAGGCTTGGAAGCAGAGCTGCAGTGACCCCAGAGCACTGGGTAGACAGAAGTGGAGCTGGTCATGCTCACTGTTTTCTGTGACCAGTGGGGACCCTGAGTAAGCTCTCTTTTTCAGATCCAAAGTTCCATGGATCTGTTTTTGAGCTGAATCTATTTCAGCATTTTTTTTATCATATTGAGTTGGAATTCAAGAAACAGAACTGGGTCCTGAAGGTAAGTTTCAGGAGTCTGATGGGGTCAGAGAAAAACACCTGAGTTAGCAAGTAAGCCAGGTTCCAGGAGGACAGGGACCATGGTCCAGCAGGACCCAGTGTCCACAATGCTACCTCTAAAATCCTTTAGGTTTGGTTTGTGCTGTGAGTGAGCCTTCCCCTTTGAAGTTGTGCCCAGGGCCATTTTGTGCCACGAGAGTGCACGGACCTTTCCGTGGTTTGTCACTGTTGCTTGCATCAGACAGAATCTAGATTAGAGCCAGGGTAGGAACCTCCTCCACTTGGAGCTACAGACAATTTCCCATATAAATATCCCTGTAAAATGCACCTTTTGAGAAATGAGTGAACCTTGCCAGAAATAACTGGGAGTTTTAATTTAGGTGATATTGTTTCTTTGTGGGGTTCATTGGAAAGAAAAGGATCAAAACACCACAGAAACAATGGGGATCAATGGGATACATTTAGAAATCAGAGCAGGGAGGCTTTTAAAAGACCATCTAAGGAAAAAAGAGTTGTTTCTAGAGGCTGAGCCCTTAGACCAGGGGTTTCTGCTTCTTTAATGGTCCTCAAAGCTTTGGGTCATATCTTATGCTCAGAACAGGGACACTCGTGTCCTACACATAATGAGGAGTTGGTTGGTAAATTCATTGGATTTCTGCACATTCCTTGGTCATTTTCCAAATGGTGTTGTCACTAAGAACAGAGAACCACCTTTTTCTGTCTAATGAGATGGATTACACTGAGATGGAAAGTCACTCAAATGGAGAGCAGATAGGTGTAAAACCACAACACAAACCAACCAGAGCTGCATGGAAGCACCTCATATTCCACGGGCACCTCAGTCAGTGGGAAAAGCCTCCCTCACCAACCCTGATCCCATCCTCTTTGTCTGAAATTCACCAGACAAAGTTCATACATGTTTCTAGGGACTGAGAAAAGTCGGCTGCTTTCCTGAAAGCAGGCGCCATATGCATCTGGACACTGCTCTCCCCTTATTAAAAACCCCAGAGTGGCACATAGTACAGTTCCTATACCTGTGAGATGGTGGGGAGTTTTCTCAAAAGGTGNCCAATGAGCTCTCTGTTGATATAAACTGCCCAGCACCCTACAGGGCCCTCCTGACAGCTCCTGCTCAGCACCCTTCATCATCCCTGGTGACCCCTCTCTACCATCCTCCAGGGAGGAAGTCTAGGCTCTGATTCTCTCCAGGGATGAGTGGGCCACAGTTGTTTTCACTGAGTTTGGCTGATGTAGGATAATTATTATCTAAGCTTTTCTTCTACTTTCTAACTTCCCCTTTCCTGGTTCTGGGGTCTTGGGCATTGGTTGGGGTTGATTTTTAAGTGTGTTTCCAGGACATGAGATTTGGGCTTCAGTTTGGGATCTGGGGGTGAAAATCAACCCAGAGAACTCACTAGCACGTCACCCTCGGCTGCAAGGTCCTTGGCCCATCTGTATTCTTCCTTCCACCTGCCCAAATCTTCTTGTGCTTGTTTTATAGATAATCTTAAGTTTTTTTTTTTTTTTTTATATTTGGTCTCAGCAGAAGTAATAGAGAATGGTTCATTCCTGCTGAAAATTAAGGTCTCTGATATGTGTTGTGTGTATAAACATACCTGTAAAATAGTGGTTAGATGTTTCTAAAGGACTCTAATGAGAGCCTGGCTGGATAGGGGAGGGAAGGTGCATTTCCAACACCAGCATCTTTGTGGAGGGACATCTGTAACCCAGAGCACAGGACCAAGTCTTGGGCACAGTATCCATGACAGTTCACGCAACTGATACCCAGAAGCTGTGCACACCCTGGGTCACCCCAGAGGAGCACCTCACCAGGCAAAGAGGAAGGAGATGATCAGAAATAGAGGATGAAACTAATTACATGGTTTTAAATAAACCATAAATTTTACAACAGTATTAGATTCACAGGCAAGTGGAGAAGGTAGCACAGACCCCACGGACCCACACTCAATTTTCCCTTCTATGCACATCCCACATGAATGTGACACATTTTTTTTTGAGAGAGAGAGAAAGAGAGACATTGATTTAATATTTATTTTTCAGTTTTTGGTGGACACAACATCTTTTATTTTATTTTTATGTGGTGCTGAAGATCGAACCCAGCGCCCGGCACATGCCAGGCGAGCTCATTACCACTTGAGCCACATCCCCAGCCCCGAATGTGACACATTTTTCAAAATAACGATCTAATATTGTTACAATATAATTAAAGGCCACATGTTTTCAACTTGTTTTTAAACCCAACAAAAGGTCCTCCTTCTGCTCCAGGACCTCATCTGGATACCACGCCACACGTGATTGCCTGTCTCCTCAGGCGCCCCTCAGGTGTGATGGAGCCTCAGCTCTCCTCCTTTCTGATGACCCCAGTGGTTTTGAGGGTTAGGTTCTGGGAATGTCCATGAAGCTCTTTCAGGAATAGACAGGGGCCAGGGTTTGGGGAGGAAGATCTCAGAGGTAAAGTGTCATGACCTTCACATGCTTCAAGGCTGGGATTCTCTGTGGGACTTCTCCCTGTGGATGCTGTCCTCATCACCTGGCTGAGGTGAGGTCACTTGTTTTTGTTGTTAATTTTCATGTTTTTCTTTTTGGAAACAAGCCATGATGAGCAGCCCACACCACAAGAGTGGAGAGCCAAACTCCTGAGGAAGGAGTGCCCACCTGCGTATTTCATTCCTGGCTTGGGAGATGTGTTGACATTTTCATTTATTGATGTTTTAATCACTTATTAATCTCACTATGGAATTGTGTGTATTTATTTTATATTTCGGATAGTAACTCAGAGCTTCCTCCTTATTCTGGTGCCCATGTGTCGCACCCGATCCTTCAGGGTGTCTTTCGGTTGGCTCCTGTCTTCTGCTGGTATGCCGCCATCTTGGTGTGTGAGCACACCCTTCCTTTCTGGAACTGCAGAATGTCCCTGCCCGGTCTCAGTCCTGTCGAGTTGTTATAAGAAAACACTCCAAACTGAGAGACCACTAAGCAACAGAGGTAAAGCATTTCTCACAGTTATGGAGGCTGAAAATGCAAGATCAAGTCACCTACAGATTGCCTGGTGAGGGTCACTTCTTGGGGCACAAATGTCCTCACAGGTGTCATGCTGAGGGTCTGTTACAAGGTCACTAATCCCACCCATGAGGCTCACCCTCCAGACTCTCATCCCAGAGTCAGAGTTCCTGCCTCCTAGTGGCATCACCGTGGGAATTAATATTTCTGTATATAAATTTTGGGGATATAGACAATCCTGGACATGGTAAATTTGACTTGGTGACAGTGGAAACAGGAACAAGTCAGGAGACACAACAATGTACAGGCTCAGGTTTGATTAGGGCTTCTGCTGGGAGAAGGGAGTCACAGCTCTGAGCAGGGTGCCAGGCTACTCCCCAACAAAGGGAAAGTTAGTGCTCTTCATGCTCATTGTTTGCAAGGGAGGGGACAGAGTTTGGGGAACGTTAACTGTCCTTAGGTACATTTTAAAGGTGTGTTGTTGTACTATATTTTTTTCCCCACAAGGTCACTTCACTTTGAGGAAGATATGGTCAGCCGGTCCTCCTGGAGCCAAGTGTTGGTTTCTTAATTTCGGGGCCACATTCTGTCTAACTGTCCGTCTTGTGATGGGGATGTGGTGCTGCGAGTTAAGGCCAAGAGTGCTTTTGCCATTGTTCCCAGGGTGGTCTCTATCTGTCTCACAAATGTGCAGACCACAGGCTGTGCTGTTTTTCCTGCCCAGTCCTGGACTCATTCATCCTCCCAAGGTCCCTGATCCCTGATGCTCAGTGGGGGCACTGCCGTTGAATGTGATCAAGGTGTGGCTGCTCCCCTGCCAGCCAGGAGAGGACAGGTGATAGCAAGAGGGTCTCTGGCCCCTAGAGGAAGAGGGACCCTAGGAAACTAATTTGAACTAAAGCCTGCTGTGGGGTGCCCTTCAGTGATGCCAGCAGCCCTCTGCACTCTGAGGGGTGGGGAGTAGCAGGAAGATCAGGTCTGAAGCCAACCTGGGTGATTTATTGAGACTCTGTCCAGAAATAAATTGTAATGAAGGGGCTGGGGCACAGCTCAGTGGTAGATGCTGACCCAGCATGCTGAAGGCCCAGGGTTTGTCCCCAGTACTGCACAAAAGCCTACCTCCTTCATTGGGTGCACATGAGTTTCGGTTGTGTCTTCTTGGACAGTGGCACCTTGTCACTCTAACTCCCTTATCTCCAATGACCTTCCCTGACGCCAATTCTGCTTTGTCTGAAACTTGTGGGAGGCCCACCTTACACGTGACTGAGTTACACTCCCCGGCTGGGTGCTGAGGCTCTCAGTCGCAGAAATGTGGAACCCTTCTTGGGTGTGAGGGTCAGTGTCTCGTGCATGGGTGTGTCTTGCTACAGCTCCATGGGTGAAGCTATGCTCACCTGTTCCTTTGTAATATAACCCCTTGCTGTATTTAGGATAGAATCTTCCATGGAAGTGCCTTGTGTGTGTCCTCTTCGTTTACTGTGCCTTTGGGTGGCCTACCCAGGTGTCAGTCAACCTGCTGACAGTGGACATCATGAAACCTGACCCCTTGCCTCATTTGAATAGCTTCTCCTCAATAAAAGGGGTCAGCGCGTGCTCTCGCTCTCTCTCTTTCTGTGGACCCTTAAGGTCAGAGGAGCCATCACAGCGACCCCAAAGAAAAAGGCATTTGTGTCTCTTGTGTGGTTATTTCGTGCAGCCCAGTTAGCCCAGTTTAACTGGAGTGACCCCGAGCCTTTTAGTTGCGAGAACAGAAAACCGGCAGAAACAGACACAAGCAGGCCAGGGCTTTGTCTTGTTCTCTTCTTCTGTTAGTGTTAACACATGTCTCTCTGTGTGCATCTCTATATTTAAAGTGGGTTACTTGTGGGGAGTGTGAAGTTGGGTCTTATTTTTTAGTTCTTCTGCTCTGATGATTTCCGTGATTTAATTAGTACATTCAGACCTTTCACTTTTACTTTGATAGAGATGGATGGGAGCTCACCACCCCATACCTCTGTTCAATGCATTACGTTCTCATTTGTTTCTTCTTTTTTTTGCCTTTTTTTCTGGTTTTAACTTCACATTTAAACATTTCCTTTTGTTTCCTCTTGATTGTACTTCTTTGTAAAGTGTGTTTATAAAATACACTTCAATCCAAATCCACTGTCAAGGTAGACTGTGCCGTTCAAGGTGGGCAGGTGCCTTGTGAAGAGTATTCCTGATTCTTCCTCCCACACCTGGTGAATGTGGCTGGACTTCCTTTCCTTATCTCCGTGCTGCAAGCACCCATTGTTTGTTGCCTTACTCTATGGAATTAAACAAGCAGCTAGACTTTAAGCCTATTAACGAGAGCCATATAAAGCTAGCTGTCTGGCCCTCCTGGGGGCTCCTCCTCCTGTGGCTCCCTCCACCTGAGCAAAGCCTGCTAGCATATCCTGCAGGGGACTTGGGACACAGGCTGATTCCTTCGGGTTTCTGTTGGACTGGGAACATCTTAATTTCCCCTCCACTCCTGCAGAGCCTTTCACTGCACATGGGATTCCACAGGGTGATTTTTACTTTCAACCCTTTAAACATTATGTGTCATTCTCTTCCTTGAGCAGATCTGTCCTGCTTCACCAACCTGACCTGAGGGGCCAGGGAAGAACCTCGGGCAAGAGGTCAGAGACCTTCAGTTCTCTGATGGGCCTGAAAAGGGGTGCTGACTTTCAGTTCACCCAGTTTTGTTTCATTAAGCACAGGAGCGACAACTTCCAAGCTCTCTTCAGGTTGGAGCTGGAATTGCAAGTCCCCTTCTATTACTTTTACAAGAAATCCTTAAAATCTAAACATCACCTGAAAGCAGCTAGGGCACAGCTGCTGTCTAGCAGAGGGAATTGGAGGTTCCTGATCTGCAGAGTGTGCACCAGAGACCCCTCCTGCCAGGAAAATGGGAAGGGCAAGACCCTCCCCTCCGCAGCACTTGAGGGCTCTGTTCTTTCTTGGGCAAGACTGAATTCTCTGCAAGCACAATGTCCTGGCAGTGCCTGCTGCTCTAAGGTCAGGCTGGTGAGGCAGGAGGATGTGTTCTAAGAGGTCTTAGGCCAGGGAAAGGTAGGCAGCTGGAAACCCTGACCAACTCGTGTTTACCTAACGAGGGAGTTCTCCTTCTCAGGTGACCCAAGTGAAGGTCTGGTGTTGGTGCAAACTGCAGCTGGACTCTTCATTTCTGCTCCGGGGTTTTGCATGTTTCTGCTCTGCTGCCTGCAGGTTCATTCCCCTCAGGCTTTGGGAGAAGGCTCCCAAGTACAATCAGAGCTACACGGCTTCTGTGTCTGGGTCAGCACTTGCAAAGACCAGGAGGTGACCCAGAACCTCCCACGCTCTGTGGGCCGGACTTCCTCCTGCTTAGGTCAGCTCAGGTGCTGGACCTCACATTACTACCTCAGCCTCAGCTGAGCAACAGAAGGCCCTACATGGATAAGGCTCTGACTCTTGAGCTGGGGGTGGAGTTAGCATCCCTAAAAACCTTGGCTCTGTGGGCAAGAGCAGGACACTTGGATAAAATCAGAGCTGCCCTAAGAAGAAATGGGGCTCACAGATAGAGGACGGACACCCCGTGGTTTCCATGGAGTTCACAGGCCTTCCCGGGACTGGTCTCCCAGACAGGCCTCCTGGCTGGGATGAAGGAGCTGCTTCAGCAACCCCTGTCTTGCCTCCAGTCCCTCCTCTCCTGTCTCCACCCTCCTACTCCATCTGTCCCTCTGTGTCCACTCTAGTCCAGGCTGCAGAGGCCACTGCCATCTGCCATAGCCCCTGGGGGTTATGTAAAATGTACAGATCTAGGGGGTAATGGAGAGTATGTACGGGACGCAGGGCATTACACTCGTTCCCGCTGAGCTCACAGTGTGAGATGAACAACTGCGTGTAAGAGCTTGAGGTCTGGTTGAAATTCTATTACCCACTAGCTCTGTGTGCACAGGCAGGTTGCTTGACCTCTCTGAGTCTCAGTTTTCCCATTTGTAACCTCTCTAGGGTCATGCCACAGTGAGGGCTCCAGGCCCTGGAACACAGCAGGTGCCTGGTTATTGTCAGTGACTGTGGCTCCTGATGGCCACATGTACTAGTGACAGCTGGAAGTTCCAAGTCTTTATCACATCTCCATGACTTTGGGCCAGTAGGCAGGACAGAGGCCAGGAGGTTTGGTTGCAGAAAGGAGGATCCAGGGTAAGAAAGACACTTTCTCTATACATCACAGAAGGGGTAGAAGGCAGAGACTCATACATCTGTTAACACTGGTGCAAACCTCAGCAGAGGCTGACAGGATAGTCTGGGTGTAGATGGTAATTCCCCCAGGATGATCAAATCATGACCCCGAGACAGATATAAAACCAACACACCATTTAACTCAGATGCTACCATATGAGGAACCCAATGGTAAGCAGTTCAAAGGAGAAGTCAAAAACCAACTTTTCTAGGAAGAGAACTTCTGTTGAATTGAATTTGCAAATAGATATGAAACTATCTCTGTCCATGGAGAAAAGAAGTTAATGGAATTGCCTCCAGAACTAATTTATTTTCTTATCTACTGAAAAAGAAAAACAGCTTTGCATGGTTATCAGTTATATCTGGTTTACAGATTGAACAATAGCTCAGAGGCAATGGTGCCCCAGGATCGGACCACCAGGAAGGTGCCCCTGCACCAGGGGTTAGCAAACTGAGGCAGAGGGGGCCAATCCTGCCTCCCAGGTTTTCCAGATAAAGGTTGATTGGCATGCAGCTGTGCTCATTTCCTGACTCATTTTCTTTGGCTGCTTTGGCATACAACGCAGAGTTACTTGGGAGGCCAGAGACCCGTACTCTGCAAAGCCTCTGGGTCATCTGCTGGTCCTGTGGAAATGTGTGCCATGCTGCTATCAACAGAGCAGGACTCCCACTCACACAGGTTGCTTCCTATAAATGAGAGAGGACTCTTATAAGGAAAAGAGGAAGCCACATGAAGAGCTGGTGGAGTCCTTCCTCTGAGATGACCACATGTGTTCTGACCACTCCTGGCATGATTCATCCTTTGGAGCAGCTGGTCTTTCCTGGAAAGATCAGACATGCAGGTTGAAAGTGGCCCCAGGGACTTGGATGCAGGATGGACAGCAGGCCTGGGGCTATCAGGCTGGACCCTGCAGGAAGAAGGCTTGCAGCTCTGGTATCGGCCATAGGCTATCATTAAGTGAGTGCAGGCAGGGAAATGGGCTGTCAGTCTATGATGGACGCTGCCTGCGAGCCCATCTGGAGGTGCTCCTGCTCTGCTGTCTCCTCCTCCCGGGGAATTCAGAGCTGCCAATTCCCAACAAGGACTCACTCTGTTCTTTGTGTGGATATTGTCAGAACGTCGGATGTCACTATGTCCAAGTAAAATGAGATCCATTTGAACTTGAGAAAGACAACACAGTGAGAACCCTTCAAAGGTAACCTTGCACGCCATAGTAACTGTACCCCTTGTTCCTCGACTGTACAATTAAATACAATTAAAATGGCCCATTTGTGTTTTACACCTAATAAAAGGCATTTATCATGCTGTACTGGTGCATTGTATTTACACAAAATATGAGGTTCTTTGTGACATATTGACTCATGCTTGTGATAGAATTTCCTCCATTTCATTCCTCAGTTTCCCCCCATTTCCTCCCCCTTCCTCCTCCTGGTCACCTTCCCTTACCTTATTTATCACCTTCCTATTTAGCCATTTTAAAATTGGTGCTGTGTGATCATAAATAGTTGGACTCACTCTGCTGCTCTCTTAAACACATGCAGCTTAATTTGGCCTGTTTCATTCTCTGAACCTCCTCTTCCTCCCACTTCTCCCTCCTGCTTGATGCCTTTCCTCTACTCTATTGGTCTTCCTGCTATTTTCATGAGTTCCCTTTTGAAATTCTTATTTTCTCTCTAAAGAGAAAACATTCTAGCCTTGACTTTGAGTCTGGCTTCTTTCACTTAGCACGATGCTCTCCAGCTCCATCCATTTACTCAATGCTGTCATTTCATGCTTCCTGAGAACAACTCCACTGTGTGCATATACCATGTTTTCTTCATCCAGTCGTCTGTTTACAGTCCCCTGAGCTGGCTCCCTAACTTGGCTCTTGTGAACTGCGTGGCTGTAAACATTGGGCTGCACCTATCACTGCAGCATGCTGAGTTCCGTTCTTCTGGATAAACACCGGAGAGCAGGACAGCTGGGTCACAGGGGAGCTCCAGTCCCAGTCCTTTGAGGAATCTCATGCTGATTTTCATGGTTGGTCTAATTTGCAGTCCTACCCACAGTAAATAAGTGTTTCTTTCTCCCCACATTCTTGCCAACATTTATTATTTATGCTCTTGATGCTTGCCATTTTAATTGAGGTGAGATGAAATCTTAATGTAATTTTGATTTGCATTGTCTGAATTGCTAGAGATGTTGGCCATTTTTCATGGATTGTTGGCTATTGGAATTTCTTCTTTTGAGAAATGTCTGTTCAGTTCATTTTCCTGCTTATTGGTTAAGTTATCTTTTTTCTTGATGTTAATTTTCTTAATTCTTTATATATACAGACTGATTGAGTCATGATCTTACATTATAAATGGTGAGACAAGATATGACTGTAAAAGACAACATGGCCCCATGAACACTGAAGAAGGAAATTCTGAGAATCAGAAAAGAGAGCTATGGGAGGAGATTTAGTAACACCTACTACATCAAGTCTTTGCTGAAAATTGGGAGGTGAAAATCTTAAAGCAGGAACCACACATTTCCCAGAAGCCAAAGAGCCTGCTTAGCCCAGGCCTTCCAAAGACTGTGAACCTGGTTCTGCTGAATGCCACCTGACGCCCTCCTCCTGTAGAGATGAAAAGTGCTAAAAACTACTTTGGGAGTCATCAGTGATGTGCATCACTCCACTCTTAAGCCAGACAATTACGGGTTCAAAGAAACTGCTGGGAGGAAGGAATCAATAGCTCCTAAGTGCAGCAGGAGTGAAGCAAGGCAGGAGTCGACCACTCTTTTTCTTCACAGCAGTTTCTAAGCCCAAAGCCACCTGAGGTGGGAGGGCCACTAATGTCCACTAGTTCAGGGTTTTGATGATGCATAGCAAGAGACCATTGCTAGGCTGGACTTGCTTCTGCAACTGAGAGGACTTGGGAAATCTGTGAACCTCGCCCAATACCATGCCCCCAAACCACTGCAGAGCATGTTGAGCTGGGTGGAGGGCTGACCAACATTCATGAATCCTTTTCCAAACAAACACGCTTGCTATGTCTTATTTCACTTTTCTAGTTTGATTGTCACCAACCAGAGGAAGATCCTCAGGGAAGTAAGGTGAAGAACAGGATTCTTTTCTGGATGCACCCATCAGGCCTGGGTTGTTGAGTTTCCTAATTTTCTAGGTGAATGGATGTGATTGACTGAGAAGAGGGGGAGGCCTTGGTATTCTGAGGAAGGCACAGGATGATGTGAGGAAAGGGTTAGAAAAAAATCCAAGGACAGATGAGAGCCTTTGATCCCAGAGATGCAAATCCAGGATCCTGTGGTCCCTGTGTGCCTGCCCCTAGGTCACTCCCCACCTATTCTGCTCTGGTTTATAAAGGGGACTGAGGGTTGGTTGCTGTAGTAGTGACACCATTTCTCCTGCCATCACTGTTACTTGGGACCCTTTACCTCTCTTTTATGAGACTTGAGACTTCAACAAGACAACAGATTAAAAATAAAGAAACTTTTTTTTTCCCAATAAAAGAGTTACCCAGGCCTGGAGATAAGGCAGCTATTTGCTGTTGTTGTTTCTGAGAAGTAAACATCCACTTGGAAATGGGAAGCCTCTCCTCTCCACTTCAGTCTTTGTGGTTAGGAAGGGGACCCTGCATTCTGCTACTAGCTGTGGCCATAGTCCAACTCTTTTCCCAATGGCTCCATGTGTCCTACTGCGCTGCCTTTGGTGATTGGTCCTGCAGTTGTCATGTGACCCAAGATGAGCCAATGAGAGCCAATCCTGGGATTTTGCTGAGTTTCCCAGCTTTTAGCTGCACCTGTATGACAGTCCTGAGTGGCAGGCCAGGAGGTGGCTCTTTTGCACAGTGCCCAGGAGTTTCTGTAACAGCCTCTCATTCTTAAGGTCTCCTCCCAAGGGCAGGGACAGAAACATCTCTCAATTATTCACACTCTTGAGTAGCTTCTTATGGGTAACTGGCACAATATTTTTTCCTGCTTAGTGTTGTTTTTAATCAAACACTGTACATTATTTATCAGATCCATGGGGGAAAAATACAGTTTTCATTAAGTGAGTGCTATTCGAGGTAGTGCTCAGAATCCATTAGCATGGGTGGATTTTAGATTTAAAACTCATAAATTCCAACCAAGGTTGACCTAGTTAAAGAGCCACTTCCCCCATGAACAAGAAACTATTTAATAACTATTAATATAAGACAGTGACTTGTTCTTAAGTAGCCAACTAAGAGACCATGGCAGGCGGCACTGCCAATCCTGGAGAGACAGGTGGCTCTGGAGATGTTCAAACCTTCCATTCTAAGGAAGGAGATTTTTAGGACATTTTAACACTCATCAGATGAAAGTACGTGGCTTTCAGAAAAAGGGAGAAGTACATTTCCTGTGTCCACAGTCATTTCCAGTTGTGGAGATCTCACAGGGTGGTAAGATGAGAAAGGGACTTTCAGAACCTGCATTTGCAGTCGTGAATACATAACCCACCAGGGAACATGGGAGGAATATTTTTGTCCTTTAGCAGTGAGCACTCACATGTGGGGACATCCTTCCTGAGGTCAGTCCTGGTTCTGACATCTATGTGACATGGGGTAAGGCCCTTTCCCTGTCTGGGTTCCATGGCCATACTTGTAGAATGGAATCACAGTGCTACCTGCCTCCAGGAACCTAGTGAGGACAGTGGGCGGGTGGGCGAGTGCTGCCATTGTCTCCCCTGTCTCCCACCCCCTGTCCTGCTACTTCTGGCCATCCATGGCCTGCAAGGCACTTGCCGTAAGAGCCACAGTGATTTCAGGTTCATGGATGGTTCTGCTGCACTGGGGAATGCTGCTTGACTCAGAACTGATTCTTGAGGAATGTGTCTGTCAGGCTCATGAATTCTAGAACACAGGCACACCTGAGAGAGAGGACACTGTCCTTCACCTTCCACAGTCTACCTCAGGAAGACAATGTGATACCCAAGGAAGACCCCTCAGCTGTAGGTCACCCTATGTCCACGTGATCCCGCTATGTCCCTTCCCTGTTAGGGAGGATGGTGCTGGAGCATCACGAAGGACCTTCCAGGTGAATGAGTAGGTGGAGAGCCTGTGCTTCAGGGCAGTATCTCTCAGCACTGGGGTGTTGACAATTACCCAGAGCCCCCCTAAGCATGCTGACTGCAGGGGCTGCAGCCCACCCTGTGGTTCTAATGATGCCGATCTGGAAAAGGCAAAGCTGCCCAGATAGGAAGAGATCAGCGTTTGCCAGGAACCAGGAGGGAGAGCAGCAGAGCACAGGAAGCTCAGGGCAGTGACATTATTCTGTCTGACACAGTCGGAAGGATATGGGAAATTACGTTTTTGTCAAGTCCCATGGAACTTCACACCACAGAATGAGTCCTAGTGAAAACTAAGGACATTAGTTAATCAGGGGTCAATACTGATACTGGCCCTAGCTATAACCAGGAGCCGGCACTGTGACACAAGACCTGTGACACAGACCTGGGTAGAGGGACACCAAGTGGGGAGGGAGTTCACAGGAACTCTACACATTCTGCACAACCCTTTCACAAACCTAAAACTGCTCCAAGGTTAAATCTATTAATTTCAAAATGATTGACGCCCTCTTCCCACCTCCAGAGACCCTGATTTAATTGCTCGGAGGTGGACCCTGGGCATTCAGACTGTTTGGTCCCCCATGGTCCTATGGCAGCCATGTTGAGCACAGCCTGTAGAAGGACACATCTACAGAGGCTGGAGAAGGTGGGGCGGAGGGAAACTCAGTGTGAGGAAACAAGACCTTCACACCGTGGGAGGAGAAAGAACTGGACCTAAGCATGGCTCATAACATTACCTGCTTATGTCCTTCCAAGGCCTGCCCTGGTGATCGAGTCCCCATTGCTGAAGCAGCCTATTCACACCAGGTCCCTCCCCAAGGCAGGATGCTCATGGCGGCCACCTCCTTGTAGGCAGGAGTCTCTGTCTGCAGTGGTCAGGGTGTGCCCAGGATGCTGAGACCCTGAAGCCTGTGGGCTCCAGGTCACCTGAGAATTCCCCTGGGCCTCATCCCCTGAGTCCCTGCAAGCCCCACCTACTTCCTGCCCTCCACCACAAGTGGCCCTTTTGTATTTGTTTCATGCCCACCGCAGAGACCTTTGGCATACCCACATTTCTCTTTAGTAAGTTGGATTTTCTTTGCACATTGAAGAAAAGCTCTATTTCCCAGCAGGCCCCTTGCAGCTGGAGAGTCCGTGCATTGAGTTCAACTCTAGAGATGCAGCCAGAACTTGCTGGGAAGAGCTCTCAGGAAGCCTCATGAGGACAAGTGTCCCATGCTGTCCATCTTCCCTTCGTGCATCTCCTCCATAGTTCTGGAATGTGTCTGTGATCCTGGAGACGAGGTGGATGGGAGGAACACCAGCCCCGAGGACCTTGTGGTCATCATGCATCTCCCATAGGGGCTGCGTCCCAGGTCTGTGTCATGCTTTCTTGAAGGTTGCACATCCCTCACAGAGACACAGCCCACCTTTTCCTAATTAGACTGTGAATTCCCACAGGGAGGTTTTCTACCTTATCTGCTTCTCATCTCTGTAGGGCCCAGCACTGGCCAGCTGCGAGCAGGTATTAACTGACTGGGGAGAGAGGGAGGTGAGGGAGGGAGATGCATGAGTCTGTTCCAGCAAGTCAGCAAATGGAGTTTGCTCGGTTGCAACCATCTTGGGGCAGCGGTCTTGCTGAGTCCTACCCCTCCCATCCAGAGAGGCTCCAAGATGTGGCTTTCACTCCTTCTTAAGATTCACTAAGCTCCCATCTTTCAATCACGACTCCTTTCATATATCCAGAGCAGAAAAGAAAAAAAAAATTGCACCAGAGATTTTATTTTACTTCCTTCCCTAGGTGAACTTCCATAAATAGTAGGCCCCAGTCTAATTTGCAGGAGGAAATTGAAAACACACCTCCTTGACCTCCAGGGAGGGTGTTTGGGAGCTTCAGAGGGTCTTCAGCTAATGGCAGAAGCATGAGCGGATTAACAGGACCCAGAGACAAAACATCAACACCAGCTCAGATGGCATCTCACAGAGCAGGGAAATTGGTGGTGGCTGTGTCCATCTGCAGAAGGAAGTGTCCTGCAATCTCAATGGCTGGCTCTGGAACTGAACACATCTCAGTGGAGCTGGCGTGTTTTCTTGTCAATTGAGATAATTCACCATCTCTCCTGGTAATGGAAGAGCTAGTTATGAATTTACCACTTTATAGGAGGTGAAGTGCCCTGGCCATTGGAGACACACATGTGATCCCCGAAGGGAAAGAATCTTCATGCTGGAAGTGCAAGCCTATTTGTAATTGGACCCAAGCAAGTAAATGGGCTCATACTGCAGCCCTAGAAACCAGGCTCAGTGTGCTCTTTGAGAATCAGAAGAACAAAGGAACGGGATGCGATGGAGACGCCCTCATGGGCTGGGACTTGGGATCTGAAGTAGGGTAGCTGAGCACTGGGAGCTCGGCTGCCTGTACTTTTGGGAGAGCAGCCACCAAACCCTGCTGTGCTTGCCGAGCTTCTCTGGCACAATGTACCAATGGGGAAAGGAACTGCATAGTGAATAAATCAAAGCATGCGTCCCGATTGTGTCACTATGGAAGTGTTTATCTGTTCTGGGACAGTCAGGGTGTTTAACTGCAGACACAACTTCAAGAGCAAGGAAGCCTCCTTTTGGATTTATACACACATCTATTAATAAATGATGTCTCTGAACTGTCCACCCTTTCAACCCACACACTCCAGAATGGCCAGCCACCTGTGGCTAGGGTTGTTGACATATGTCACTCAATCTCAGGGCGATGGTTAGGAGGCATAAGGAGGCAGAGAGGAGCCTCTGAACAATGGAGGTCTGCAGCAATGGTGGAGGAGGAAGGCCCAGGACACTCCCGTTTCTGTCTCCTGAATTCGCCCTCAGGTGATAGCACCAGTCCAGGTTGATTGGGAGGTTCCTGTGCTGCACGCACATGTCTATGCACACACATTGTGAGATGCGTGCCAAGGAGGACTTGTGCTTCACTGTGTGTTTACTTTCTGTGACTAGGTTTCAATCCTATGTAATTTGCTGGTTTTGAGGATAGTCTTCTTAGGGTTCTGACCCTCTGGGTCTCTGATCTTTATGAAAAAAAAATGTAACAAGAGCTGGTGAAGGACCACGGGTGACTGTCCCACGGTGTCTCGCAGGGCAAAGCCTCAATACCCACTGGATGGGTGCAGAGACATGGAAGGAAGAGAAGCCTCTAGCTTTTGTTTTATTTACTTGCTTGCTTGATTTCATATTGCATGAAATTGGACTTCTGTCTTAAAATTATGAGAATCAAGTCGATTAACACACATCAGAAGCCTAACAGAGTGTCTGACAGAGTCTGTAAATGACCGTCAACAGAAGCGACTTGTAGAACCTTGGTTGTTTTAAATGGTGAGAATAATGGAGCTGTCTGCAGTTCGGGGAGAACACTTGCTTATTTTAAAAAGATATTAGGAAAAATCAGACAAAGATTATCTGTGCTGATATTTAAGCTACAAATGACACTTTGGTGCTTTGTCACCAATCCCCAAATGCGAATGTTGTGTGTCATAGCTCCAAAACTATCAGGGTCTTTGAGCATGGTTTCCTCTTTCTAAAATGACTTTCTTCATATTGATTGCTGGTTTAATTTTACTAATTATAGATGGAACATTTCATCTTATTTGTTGAAAACCCGGAAGAAATTGGTAGAAACTGTAACAGTGTAGCCATTTATCACCATCACAACTGAAACACGTGTCTGTAATAATACCTCCATAGACGGGGCGAATTCTCAGACAGCTGTCATCTATGTGCTTCTTCTGCTTAAGGAGACATTCTAGAATGACATAGTTGTAGGTCAGCGGAGTTCAACAGGGGCCCGTTGTCCCCAAGAGGATGTTGGACCATGTCCCCAGTGCCTCGGGGAGCTTTGGTTCTGCACGACGTGTGATTTCACGGTATGGACATTCCACGGTGGAGGCGAGGTGGGCAGCTGATACCCTCCAGTGCCCTGGACAACCCCACAAGCAGAACTGTCTGGCCCAAGATGTCAGGAGAGCAATGCCGAGAGACACTCCCATAGGAATGAGCTCTTCTGCTCAAAGCAAAGACACACAGTCCCCACCATCAGGACGGTGAGAATCAGGACAGAGTCTGCGAATTCTGGTGCCAGCCTGAAGGTGTGTCCAGAAACCACCTCCTTGGCGCCCCCACACCGCAGGATCCACATGTCCTTCAGCCCCCCTGCACAGCTCAGACTCCCTCCAGGGGCTGCCCCTGCACGGAGAAGAACTGGGGGGAAGAAGGAGGAGGAGGGCACGGCCCACCCCTTATGTTGCTGCCCCCGAACTCAGCAGGGGCTGCTACATTCACTTCGCACACGGGACTTTGGAGAAAAACTGTTGGGAGTGAGGCCAAAGAAAAGTCTTTAAGAAACGTCCCTTCAGGCAAAGGCACAAGCGCAGGGCTCGGCCAGGGGGACTTGAAACCTCCGCTAGTCGCTTCCTGAACATGGTATCAGGGGCAGCCAAAGTTAGAACTGGAGGCTCAGAGCCCTGCAGGCCTCAGCTAGGTGGTGGGCAGCTCAGCACTGAGCGCGGGGAGATTCCTGCTTCCACTAGGGGGCAGTAGCCGCTCACTGCACAAAGCCTTCCCACGCAGCACCCAGTGGGCACCTCCAGGGCTGAGGTTCATCCTACGAAATCGAGTCTTTTAGATTTTGGCAACTAGCCCAAACTGTTTCTTAACACTGCTAAGAATCAAAGGAAACAGAGCCAAACAAAAATGAAAACGCCAGAGGGTCTCCATTCCTAAATCCCAACCCAAGCTTGAGCAGTCACAGACCCCACCCTTCCAAACAGAAAAGGAGGAGGGATTCCAAGCACCACGTGGTCTCATTAACCACAAGCCAAGCTCGGCTGGGAGAGCAGGCTCAGAGGTGTGTGAGTGGGGCCTTCATTCTTCACACCAGCCCACCAGCGTTCAAAATGCCCAGATTCCCCACCTCAGGAAAGAGAAGTGGAGAGAGAGAGAAAGGGGGGGGAAGGGGGGGTGGAGAGAAAAATTAAGATATTTCTTTTTCTTTTTAGATATTTTTTTAGTTGTAGATGGACGCAATACCTTTGTTTAACTTATTTATTTTTATTTGGTGCTGAGGATAGAACCCAGGCCCTCACACATGCCAGGCAAGTACTTTACCTCTGACTACAACCCCACCTCTAGAAAGAGATTTCTTAATAAAAACCAACTAGTAAGTTTTTCTTTGTTTCCTAGAAAATCTGTAATTAAACTGTAGTGAAGGCCACCGTCCAGGAATTGTGCATGTGTGTGTGTGTGTGTGTGTGTTGGGTGAGAAGATCATTACCATCTAGGGATGCTGGGTTCCTTGCCTCTATTCAGAGAAAATTGAACAGGACACATAGCAAGCAAGAAGTCGGTTTATTGCAAAGGTGACAGACGTATAGAGACAGGCTTCTCCAAAGAGAAGGGGCCCTGGAGCTGGGAGTCCAGTGGGGGAGTTTTGGCTTGTTCTTTTCATGGTCTTTGGAATTTTCTTCTCTCCTTCTCTCTCCCCAGACCAAGTGCTCCTCACTATTATTGATTGGTGCCCCCTCTGACCTCGCGTCTGTTTTAGATTCTCTTTTGAATCCCCCACTTTGGAGCACAAGTACAGAGTGTTGTGGGATTGGGTCCCTGCTGTGTCCATGAGACCAGTGTTTTCCTCAAGCAGAAAGTTGACCTCATTAAAAGACCCTCCCCATGCTCCTTTGTCCTGGCCCTGTCCTGACCTCCTCCCTGGCCCTCCTACCCTGGCTGCCTAAGCCCTTCTGCATCTCCCTCAAGATAATATGATAAAAGTTGTTAGGTACCAAGAAACATAAACTGCAAAATAAAGAATATTAGGATGCGAGTGGTGACAGTTTATAATGTCAACTGCGTTGTTCTGAGCACTGAGTGTTATGTTTGGATCTTAAATGTTCCCCCGAGCCCTGTGAGTTCAAGGCTGAGTCCCCAGTGTGTGGCACTCCTAGAGTGTAGTGGGACCCCCAAAGAGGTGGGACTGGTGGGGTCAGCTAGGTTGCTGGTATATACCCTTGAAGGGGGTGCTGGCCTGTCCTCCTGTCCCTGCTGCTCAGCTGCCCTGGGATGAGTGGCCTCTTAGCCACACGCTCTGCCTTGACCATGAGCCCAGAGAGATGGGGCCAGGAGAGGGCAGACCGAAAACTCTGATGTCACCGAGCTACAAATACAGCTTTGCTCCTTTGTGTGATTATCTTATCCTGTTGCCCCAGTGACAGAAAGCTGGCGAGCACCCTGAGACCCAACATTCAGGACAACAATGAAGGTAGAAAAGCCAGCCTCGATTTCCAGGAGGAGAGTGTTCCGGACAGAGACCCCTCCCTGCCAAGGCCCTGTGGCAGGACGCACGAGGAGCCAAGGGCTTTATCTCCTAGAGTTCATTTGCTCTGGGCCTAGAGAGGGGCTGGCAGGAGGCAGGAGTCAGGGAGTCTGTCAGCACAGTGCAGGACGTCTGGTCCCCTTTGGCCCCATAAAGCCCAGTGCTCAGGACAGACAGGTGAGGGGCAGACCCAGGACGGGCAGACAAGAGGCTGATCCTGCACATCCGGGGAGTGCTGGGGTACCAGCCCAGTGCTGCTCCCTCCTGTGAGGTCCATGGCTCAGCCTGATGCTCTGTCCAGATGCCTGTCATTTCAAGAGCTCATTCCCATTTCATGCAGATAGAAATTTGCATTTATTCCTCCTTATATTAAAGTTCATACTATGGGTGGGGTGAGGAGGAGACTCGTCCCATTAAGCGTGACTCTTCAGATGCCGGCGCCTCTTCCCTCCCTCCGGCGCCTGCCTCTTCATCGACACCGTGTCTCCCTGCCAGGAGTGATGAATGGCCTAGAAGTGTCACAGCTCAGTGGTTCTTAGTGCACCATGTGCTGGCAGCTGTCACCTGTGCCTGCCTGCGCCCTCCTCAGATGACAAGTCACAGCCTTCTCTTCCCAGTGTGCCTTCCCCCTGGACCAGGAGGCCAGCCAGGCACAGCTCCCTCAGGGGTTCAGATCTGGCACCTCCAGGACCCTCTCTTGACCTGAGTGTGGCTGGGATCCAATGACCAGCCCCAGGTGACCGCTCAGTGGGATGGGAGGATCCAGGGGGAGGTGGGAACATGAGCTGAAGGTGTCAGACAGGTTCTCATGGGGCTCTGCAGGCAAAAACCCTCTTGATGTTCATTTTATTTTGATCAACATGCATTGACTGTCCTTGTCATCCGGGCTCAACCCGCCCACCTCCCTGCCTCCCCTTCCCAGCCTCTCCTTGTCACCATTCTGGAGTCTGACAGCATTTTCAGCCTCCACCCAGGTCTGGCTCGGCTCACCCTGCAACGTCCTGCAGCCAAAAACAGGACATCAGTGTGTCTCTGTTCCACCTCTCTGTGTCCATTCATGTGCTGACGGGCACCTGCATGGGGCTTCTGCTCCCTCCCAGTGCAGCGGGTGCTGTGAAGGCTTCCCAGGGCGAGGGTGGCACGGTCTGGCTTCTGTGCATGTTCACTGCTTGGGGGTGGGGCCGGGCAGTGGGGACTGTCCAGGGGAGAGGGGATGGGGTGGGGCAGCCTGGTGCCCTCAGACATGGCAAGGGGTGCACAGCGGGTGTGTGCTGGAGCTGGGCCAGCAGCATCTGGAGGTGAGTTGGGGGTCTAAACCCACTGCAGTCGGACCTGACTCAAGGCCTCTCTTCCTCCTGACACCCACCCCCCACTCTTCCCTCTGTCCCTGTCCTCAGCCACTGCAGACTCCATGTCCCTGTGCAGGACACGAGGCCCAGCCACCCCCTCAGCCTCCGCAACCATTCTTGACTCTGCCTGGGTGAATCTTGTAGGGTCCTCTCCTGGTTCTTCCTCACCTCATTCAGAAGCCCTCCTCCCCCTTCCTCCTGCTCTTTCCTCCCTTCCTCCTCCCCTCTTCCCTCCTCCTCATTCCTCCTCCCCTCCTCCTCCTCCCTCCTCCCCTTCTCCTCCTCTTCCTCCTCTCCTCCTTCCCTCTTCCTCCTCCTCCCTCCTCCTCCCCTCCTCCTACTCCTCCTCCTTCTTCCCCTCCTCCCCTTCTCCCCCTCCTCCTCCCCTCCTCCTCCCCTCCTCCTCCTCCTCCTCTTCTTATTCCTCTTCCTCCCAGGGCTCCCTTTTCCTCTCCCCCAGGTGCCCACCCATCTTGGAGGAACATTCCCCTCAGTCTGCTATAGGAATAAACAAGACCAGCTTCCTGACTTCCCTTCTCCCTGGCCCCAGGACAGGATTTGGCTGCATTCCCAGAAGATAATCCAGACAGGAGGGAGGCTTTGGAGCTTTGGAGTCATTTATCTGAGGTTGAAAGAGTTGGAACGTAGAGCTAGCATTTGGCCAAGTCCTGCGCTGTGTTAAATAAGAATTAATAAGGAGTTTCAATGGCCCCTCCAGGGAGTGTGGCACATGGAGCTGTTCCCATGGGCTTTAATTAGAGGTTGTGTACAGGGGGCGCTTGCAGCAGGCGCTCTGAGAGGTCTCAGGGTGGCCTAGTGGCTGGGGTGGGCAGGCCCGGAGTGAGGGGTGGGCTCCGTCCTGCTCAGTGTGCCATAGAGCCAGCTTCCTGACCCTCAGCCCTGCCCCATCAGTTGGGTGACCTCTGAGCTCCTCACAGCAGAGATGACTGGATGACACAAGGGTCTCAGCCCATCCCAGGAACATGGCAGAGCTTGGGGAAGTTAGGATCATAATCACTCCCACCTCCACTGTGACAGTCCTGCCTTGACCAGCCCTCGGGGACCCAGGAGCCCAACCTGGATTCCCAGCCCCCTTGCCATTTCCTGACCCCTTGATTGTTTTTCTACTGGAGGACAAAAGCCAAGGTGCATCCTTTGCATTTTCCACTCAAGCATTGCAGACCCCCGGGTGGCCGAGGGGGAGGACCCCTGGGTGAACAGGTCCACAGGTCAAGAGAGAGCATGCTGCCAGGGACCTGCCTGGGGCTAGAGCTGCCGGGACCCCCTGTGGAGATTGGGTGACTTCAGAGCCACTAGCACAGAGGGTCCTGGCAGCCCAAGCCCTCGGGGCCATCACAGCTTCTGTCCCTCAAAGGCTAGTCCTTGGATTTGGGCAGTTTTTCTAGACTGTCCCTCTGGGGAGCCCTTGGGGACCATTTGGGTCAATGTAGGTGACCCTGGCAGGTGGTGCTGCCAGACAGGCCCAGGAAAGCAGGCTCAGGTGGCGAGAGCTGTCTTAGCCTGGCTGTGACCAGGGGGCTCCACATCAGGCACTGGGGAATGGGGACAGGTCCTTGGAAGAGGTGGGGCCTGGGGATGGCAAGGCCGATGCCTGTTTCTGAAGCAGGACGTTTCCAGGAGACTTTCTGAAGAGCAGGAAAAGGCAGCCCCTGTGGGAACCCACAAGACCAGCAGCATTACAAGTCACTTGCTGTGTGTCAGGCACAGAGCTTGCAAGATGGGTTCAGTCAGTCATGGTGGGACGACTCCGTGAACATCCTCTAGGCACTTGCTCCCCAGCCCCCTTCTAATGGTGCAGCTGCATCATAGCCAGTGGAGTAAAAATGGAGGTGAACCGTGGAGTTAGAGGAAAAGACTGCTCTTCAAATGCACCATCTCCTGTTCTTTCCTATCTTGGACAAAACTGTGATGGCTAGGAATGCTGCAGCCATCTTGGGACTATGAGAAAAGAGCCTAGAGATACAAAAGCTCTTGGTTGGGATAGCACTGAGCTTCTAAACCAGCGCCCAGACCACCAACTTCAGCAATGCTTGCTACACGACAACCATGTGCTTCATGTATTTAAACTCATGGATCAGGATTTCTGCTAGTCACAGACAAAAGTGTCTTATGAGACACAAGATGACATCTTAATTTACACACATGACATTAGTGTGATCTCCTTAGAGACGTGAAGGATGGAAGCTGGGGTGCAAAGAGCAGAACCAGCCTCCCAGACTGCAGAAGACACCATTCCTCTGGGTCCTGTTATCTTGCTGATCTTGCTGATGCTCTTTTTAATCTTTAAGTCCTTAAAATGTTTCCTTTGTGCATTATTTTACAAAATGTACAGAAATAGAATCATCCCACATTCCAGAAATCCCTGCCGAATTTGCTTTTTGATAATTTCCTTTATACTTTACACACACACACACACACACAAACACATGTTGTCTCTCTCACTAATATTGTGACTGATACAGGTCAAGTCAGCATTCATTCATGGACACAGTGCATTCTAGCTCCTCACTTACTAACAGAAACAAGAGCCCGGCTGTCCTCGAGGCATTGATTGTCCTTTGCTTCCTGCAGAACTCCAAGTGGGAGTCTCTCTGTGGAAAACCCCTTGTCATTCTTGTGTGAGCTTCCTGGAGTCACCTCTCAGACATACTCCCCGTACCCAGCTCTGTTACCTCAACTAGGACATGCGCTGCGGGTGGAGCTGGGAGAACAGGTGGCTTCAAGTTGGAAAATGATGAGGTGGCAGTTGGTCATCTTTTCCCAGATGACTTTGGCCAGTGGAGGAAAGGACCAGTGGGGGAGGAAGAGAGCCTCAGGCAGGATGGTGGTGACAATCACATGCCACCGGGGAATGTCATCAGGGGCCCAGGAGATGGTCTGCACAGGATGAGATCAGGGGAGGGAGGGGGAATGAGAGGCCTGGGGTGCAGCCTGAGGCTGGGGTCTGGGAGGGTGCTGGACATGGGGAGCAGCCAGGCCAGGATCTGGACACCTGCAGCCCTTAGCTGAAGAGCACGGGCCAGTTTTGTCTAGCAGCCTGAGGACAAAGTTGGGGAGTGCTCCCGTAGAACTAGTGTCCGGAGTGTGAGGACACTGCCCTGGGGATGAGGAGACCACCTGGGTCACCAGTCGTTGGTAGATGGAGCTGGATTGGATGAGGGGACAGGCCCCTGAGGGCAAGGAGGGAGGTCAGCCTTCACAATGCCATGTGACCTCCTTAGCCACCCACACCTCTTTCCACCTGGCTTGATGGCTTTACCGAGCTCGCCACGCCCGCTATGCTCTTTCTTTCCTCAAAGTACCGACTCAAGCAACCACTCTGTGTGTGCACGCATGTGTGCACGCATACATGTGAATACATGTCTGTTTGTGAATCGCACACATGTGGGCATGGGTGTGAGCACAGTGGCTGGTTGTCTCCACACACTAGGAAAGAAAACCTCGGGGACACTGCTCCACTGGGCTCAGGCCTGGCTAACATGGGGAGCAGGCAAGCAAGGTGGGGAAAAGATTGGATGTGTCTTTTGATAAAACACCACACACACACTCACACACACACTCACACAGACACACACACTCACACAGACACACACACTCACACACACACACTCAACACATGTATGCTTGATGCACATGCATGGCCCGTCTGCAGGCTGTTCCTGAGTGAGCTTTCACCAGAGCTGCACATGGTGGGAAAGGTGGGTGCACGACCCCCCACCAGGGCAGTTCATCTCTGCCCATCCGGCTGTTGCACACTGGATTTCCACATGGCTCCTGATCCCCAGTGATGTCCGTGGGATCCTTCTGGATGCGTGTGGCCCCGGGATGGGCCTCATTCTCCCGTCTGAGAACCAGCACAGGCGTGGCGTCTTCTGCTGCTCAGTTTGCCCCTTCCTCTCCCTGCTCGCTGCAGTCACCAGGGGCGGAAGGCTCCGTGGTCTCATGTAGCTCAGTGGTCTCATGTGGCTCCATGGTCTCATGTAGCAGTGCCAGAGCTGGGCGTGAAGGGAGAGACACCCTGCACCTCCCACCATAGCCTGCCAGGCAGCAGTGAGGTGACATGGCTCAGACCCCGACGACTGTGGTCGCTCTTCCAGAGCCACCTGTGGGGAGCTGCCTTGCAGACGTCAGCTCTGGGCCTCTCCTGGCTCTTGCAGATATCTCCACAACAGAACCTGCACCACCTCCCAGAGACCCCTAAATAACGCAAGCCGGCCTCTATGTCTGGCTGGCCACGCTGCTTAGTGAGTGTCCCCCAAGTTCCTTTCCCTGTTAACTGGTGGCCCCTCGGGGGAGGAAGAACATCCTAAAAGAAATGGGCTTGTTCGCACAAGGAGAGGCTTAGAATGTTCCAGAGAGTCTCGGTGCCTCTCTTTGGAAGGCATTGCTCTTTTGCCTCGTTGGTAGCCTTTGGTTCAGTCACCAGGAGTGTTTGTATGCAGCTCGGTGTGACACAGGGAGAGGGCGGGTCCTGACCCAGGGACCAGGTTTCTCCTGTGACAAGTGGTGCATCCTTACCTACAAGTGTCTGACAGGCCTGTACCCGCCTTGAGGACAACAGCCAGCATTGGGGAAACCCAGGGTCCCCTCTGCCAGATGGGAGTGGCCATTGCCTAGCCAGCATGGACAGCTCCATTTTCGGGAGCCAGCTGAGGGAGCCTGCTTGTGGGTGCCACTTCCTATTTGGAAAAGAAAAGAGAACCTCATTCATTTTGATGATGAATTTGGTCCCTCGTGGAACCCCAGGGCAACATTTGAGTAGAACAAGATGTCTTTCATGAACCATCAGCTGGGACACGCTTGGCGGCAACAGCTGGGATAACATATTCACTGCTAATTGATTGCACAGTCACTCCTGAAACTCGAAAGCCTAGTTCGTGAGAGGTCCACAGGCATCGGAAGGGATGATGTGCAGCTGCGCAGCCCGTCTTGCCCTTGCACGTTAAGAAGACCAGGTGGTCAGACACCACAAGTCCCCTGTGCCTTCTTGGATTGTTGGCTCAGGGTCAAGCAGTGCTAAGTGGGTATTCGAGGGGCAGGCTCTGCTGTGCCCCACTGTGTGCATGAGATGAAGATAGACAGCCTCCGCATTACTGTGACCTATTTCTGCTACCTGCTTTTGCTAAAAGTTTCTGAGCTGATGACCACAAGGCCAAGATGACCCAAGCTGAGATGTGGTGATGCCATTGATGTGCCCAGGGTGATGAGCAGAGGGTCCTTGGACCTCAGCCTCCAGTTCTCCTGGGACTCCAGTGTAGACATGTGTCATGATCAGAAAACCAGCTGTTCCACCAGAGTTCATAAGCGATTCACTTATTGTAAGCGTTAAAGTAAAACCAGCTTGCATTTTCCAATGCGCAAAGAGGAATGAAATATTCAGGGACCTAGATATTTCTCAAGTGCTCACACTGTGTTCTGGGCTCATTGAATCCACTCTTCCCCTCTCCCAGCAGATTCAAAGTCTTTAATACACAGACTTCTGTTGAAATAATTTCCCCCTACACTTACCACGAGATTAAACCCTTCAGTATTTACACAACGTTTTGCTGAATGCTTGTCTTTGTTCACTGAGTGTCAGTGCCATGAGGGCAGGACAGGATTTTATAATATATATATATATATATTCATAATAACCAAATGAGAGTAAAAATGTGGCCTTTGTTTTCACAAATGGACCACAGTGCTATCCTACGTAATATGAATATTTTCACAGACCATTGACCCCAGAGAAGCCACTAAGTGACCAAGATGGATCAAGACAATAAATCAACTTCTAATCATGTTTGAACACAGACAAGAAATCCCAAACATCCCCCTCTTCAGGTGACGTGGGTGACAGCAGCCACCCTGCCAGAGGCTGCCTCAGTCTTCCTCCTGCTCCTTTCCCAGCTGAGAGTGAAGCAGGTGCTTCCGGGGGCCACTCCCGCCTGCCCTGGCCTCTCACCAGAGCAGATCCCATTTCTCTGAACCCCGCAGGTCACCTGGCAGCAGGCAGATCCTACAGTGGCCCTTTCCAGCTCCTCCTCTGCCACACCCAGGGCTCCTCATGGAGCACAGCGGGAAGTAAAGGTCACTCCCCACAGTGGGAGCCCTCCTGCCAGCGCTGGCCGGACGGCAGGGACACAGGGTTGACACGGGGATCCCGCATCTTGTCTCACACTGGCAGATACTTGAGAGTTAATTCCAAAGTTTAAGGAATGGTCCTGTTTAAAAACAACACCATCATCAAGTCCATGGGAAAAATGAAAAGCCAACGGATAAAGATCATCACGCACAATGTGTATCATGGAGGTCTTTTAAAAGTTTCTTAACAACGCCAGCTTCAAATTTAAAATGTGATGAAAATAAGAAAAGTTTTAAGCAGAGCTGATTTCAGTTCCCTCCAAGGCTTTTGAGCTGTGGTCTGTTCCTCTCCTGCAACTGGATCCTGTGAAGGGGTCGCCCCTACCTGCTCAGCCTGGAGTCCTCCTCTTCCTCCTCCTCCAGGAAGCCTCCCCTGACCACTGCAGACCACCAACCCTCCTTTCTCTCACCTCCATTTGCCGACCCTTCAGACAGGGAAACCCAGCACCAGGCCTCCAGGGATTCTGTAGGAAATGAAAAGGGAAAGGGACGGGCAGACTCTTTTTTTTTTTTTTTTCCTATAAAAACACAGGAACTGGGCTGGCAGATTTACGATGTTCTAAGAAGCCCGAGATCTCTGCTTTTCTTTGAAATATCCCGAGGGTTAAAATGATTTCTTTTTAAATTCAAAATGAGCCCAACAAAACCATCCATCTGTGCCTGCGGGTCTACAGGTACCATGCAGCCACTGGGATTAGTTCAGGAGTGGTCCCAGCCCCTCTCTGTTGAATCTAGGCACAGAGCGAACCTCTGAAAAGCTTAGACTGGCTTCTCCATCCCCGTGGGTTGTCTTCCTGTCCCCTCCCCAGCTGTGTCTATTCAGAACAAAGCACAGGAGGGCCACCGGTGCCAATCACATGGCTATTGACTCATGCAATGGGGATGGTGGGGCCCTTGAGATGCCCTCACCCACCTGCAGGCTTCATCTGCCTGCTCACTGTGGGTGCACCTGTAAGGAGAGGTGTGTTTGTGTAGGGCTCTGTGTTCCTCTATAAATCCATGTATTATCCCACAAGTGTTTCCAAGTGCCCACTCTGGGAACTGAGATGATTTTAATGTAAACAAAATGATGATGATAATGGCAGCAGACAGGAAGCCCTCATGGAGCTTACATTTTTAAGGGGAAGTGAAAGCCAATTAATGATTAAATACACCCTATACCAGCCACAAGGGCTAAGAATAAAACCAGAGAGCAGGAAGAGAAGCAGGGCATGAAGGAAGGGATGGAGTTTTATACAGGAGAGCCAGGGGAAACCTCACTGGGACGCTGACACTGCAGTCAGGATCTGAAGGAGGTGAGGGCTTCAGCTTATGCTTATGGTGTTAGAGTCTGTAAACAAGTCTGGATGGCGCCTGGCAAAATGCCAGAGGAAGTGGTTTGTGAAGTAACACCAGCGAGCCATTAAGTGTGGAGATTTCTTATTGGTTGACTGATGTATCTAGTTTATGCTAATTAAGATAAGCTGTGTGGAATGTATAAATATCCCTCTGGTCCTACAATAAACGGCTCCTACTCCTGCTGTATCAATCTACACACGTTGCTCGTCACCCCTCCTGTTAGTCTGCTGCAGCCGGACTGAGGCATTATGGGTCTCTGGGGGGAGCAGCACAAAGGATAAAGCCTGTTCAAAGGTCCTGAGGCTGGAACATGCCTGGTATCTACCAAGCAGAGTCCAAAGGACAGCCTCGCTAGAGCACAGGGACAGGAACAAGAATAGAGAGGACAAAAGGCCTGAGCATTGAGGGTGAGAGAGATCATGGGCTCTTGTAGGAACTTCCACCTTTATCCCAAGAAAGATGTGCAGCCACTGGACAGGACTGGGCTAAGGAACCCAGGACTGGGTTACACTGCAACCGGGCTGCTCCCTTTCCTGGTTCTGATGCACCCCATCGCTCTCTTGGCTGCCTGCCTGGTCCCTGCAGGTCTTTGCTTGTGCAACCCCCGGATTGCCAGAGGCGGATGTGTAGGAGGCAGAGGGAACCAGGGCGGAGAACCATGCATTTCTTCCAGGGCTGTTCCAAAGAGGCCTCTGCATCCGTGGGATTTTCCAAATGGGGAGAAAGTAGCTCTCTGCCAGAATCTCACTGTTGTGGCTTTAGCAGGGGAAAATCTTGGCCTTGAACTCTAGGCATTTTAACCCCAGGACAGGAAACAAGTGAGCACCAGCCCCACCACTTTTTAGGAATGCCCTGTCCCCACGTGTGGTTCAAAATTGGAGACACACCAGGGTGCTCTACGGGTCAGAAGAGGCTAAATGGAGCCTGTCCCCCTCTTCCTCCAGCATGGGACACCCACCCTCTCCTGCGTTTAAGAGAGCTGTGGCCATCACAGAGCCGAGCTGCCCATCCAGGCTCCCCCATGTGCCCAGCCTATGCTCGGGGTCTGCTCCTCCTAAATGGACTCACGGTGAGCCTGGTTCCTGCTGTTTCAATGGGCTGCCCAGCAGTAATGACCCTGGCCTCCTTCTCAACCTCGCTGATGGTGCAGGTTATGTGACAGGACAGAGTCCCTGTCATGGTATCGTTTTCTGGCTTTTGTTACCATTCTTACCCCTCAGATTGACAAAGCGGCCTCTGGTTTTACATAATCAGTCATTACATAGTCAGGGACATTCCTCTGATCTTCAAAAGTGCCCGCTGCTCCTGCCTTGAAGATTCATCTGGTACATGAGGGGTTTTAAAGTCACATGGGAGCATGTGAAACAGGAGCAGAGCCCGTGCCACTCCTGCCCCCTCCACCAGGGCAGGAGAAGTGCACCCTGACCCTAAGGTGTCAGCTCATTTGGGGAAGGTGACCCCTGATCCTGGTTGTCCCCAACTGTCCAGGCTTAAACACTGAGAGTCCCACATCCCGGGAATCCACTCCATCTGAGTAAACTGGGACATATGGTCACCTTACATTTAATGCTTCTTACAATGACCTTACCAGGTAGGGGCATTCCATTTCACATTGGGCACTGCCAAGGCCTGGCCATGGCCAACATCACTGTCCCCACTCCCATCCCAGGGCTGGAGAGATGCAGCCTGGTCTCACAGTCCTTACTCTGCACATCCATGCTTAGACAGAGCTCTCAGCTGGTTGTGCTGCAAGCTGCCCAGATGTGGGTGTCCTGGAAGGCTCAAACCCGCAGCCAGCTGAGAGCCACTTCTGTAGCTTCAAACCTAGGATCAGCTGACCTGCCTCAGTCTGCATCCAGGCTGTGCCCCTCATGAACTATGGACTTTGGGTAGGTGACTTGACATGCCCTTGCCTGGGTCCCCTCCTCTGTAGGCCCAGGAAGGCTGCAGCACCTGCCTTGGAGGGCTGCTAGGAGAGTGAGCTGCATGCAGGATGGTCAGGCCCTTACAGGAGGGCTGGGGGGATGGTGAGTGCTGTGCCTTCTGGCTATTATATCATAATAATCTCCAAAATGAAGAAAGTAAAGTGAAGTAAAGATTCAAATCATACAGGACCTGTATTATTTGTTTTCAAACAAAACGTTATTAAAGTTTAAAACATTGTCATTGACTGCAATCACATTTCGTCCCTCAGCACTCTGGACAGAATCGTCTGGCAGCCTGGAAGAAATTGGAGCTCATTGCTTGGGCGGCTGCTCTCATTAATTTTAATACAGAGGCAACTAACTTCTCATCCAAAATGTGAAACATAGTTTTTAATTTAGTTCCTGGGGTTCCTGCAGGACTGAAGCAGCTCTCTGGAAAATATATCAATTAGATTTATTTCCAAGCAAGAAATGCTGAGGCCCTGCAGACGGGCCAGGGTAGAAGGAACCCAGGATTTCAAGGTGACCACAGGGCCTTAGAGCTTAAAGACACTCGCAGGGTGACCCAGGGGACTGCTCATAGGCAGCCAGGTTCAGAGGGGCATCCTGGCAAGGTGAGGGGGGCCCTTTATTGGAAGCAGTGGTGCAGGGTCCTGTATGCCCAGCTCCTTGGTGGACAAGGGGATTTGCACGGTGGGGGCATGGTGGACCCGGATGAGGGCGTGGCTTTTCTGAGGCCCTCCAAGCCACGCCCCACAGCTGTCTTCCCTCCATCACTTTAGGATGCTTCCTTCCATTCTCCAGCAGTGAAAATTTAGATGTTATTGAAGTTTTCCTGGGTAGAGTTTGCCTTCAAAGCAATTTTAAAAGGACATTGGTGGAAGGTACACTAACTTGATTTAAAATTTTGTATTTTAAGACAAATTAGCCCAGATATTAAGGTTTTTCCTGGGGAAGAGAAGACTTCCAAATTCAGGCGTGAGGGGAGCTGAGATACGCTTTGTGTGATGGAAACACGAGGTGAGAGCCTTTGATCTCCTGCCCCCGTGGTGCTTGGGGACAGGCTGTGAGAGCCATGCAGTCCTCAGATATGAGCACGTTTCCCCAGCCATCTGGTACATGTGGGCAGGGAATGCTGACCCCATCTTCCAGCTCCTGGGTGGACAAATCAACCCAGATAAGAGTGGAAATGCATTTTTTTTTCTTTTGGAAATTTTAAAATTTTGTGTTGTTGAAGTAACAAAAGTTGTGATAAAAGTATAATAACCCCCAAGGACATATTTCTTAACCAGTGATCCATTCTGGAGTAAAACCTCATCCAAAATCTCACCCCTTTTTTTTCTCATGTATTGGATAGTAAATTGCAGACACTATTCTATTTTGAATAACAGATGTCTTAGCATATCAGTCTAAGGAATAATGACTTTTTTGGCAAAACTGTGGTACAATTATGGGCTCTAAAGCATTAATGATAATTAATTAATATTATCTAATACTCAACCAGTGCTAAATTTGCTGAGGATCTCAAAATGGATTTTATTATAGCCATTTTGTTTGAATTGAATGAAGAATAAAGGAAGAAACCCCAGTGCATTTAGTTGACAAGTCCAGGGGTCTTGAGAACTGGGAAATGCCACTCCCCCCAAGTCATTTATTCAGTGAAGAAGTGGGTTTGTTAACTTGGTGTTCTATGTCACATCTGGGCTGTGCTGACCACACCTGTAGATGTAGCCCACACTTCCTCTGCACCCAGAACTTTCTGCTCATAGCTGGATAGCTTTGGAGGCTGGGTTTGATCTGGCTCCATTCTTCAGGTGAAGGCTTGCAGCTAGACTGCTTCTGGACATGGATACTAGGTGGCCCAACAGGTCTGCTGTTGCAACATCCAGCCTTGGTCACTGACTGGCCTTGCAGACCCTCGTGCGCCAGGTCCTGGGCTGTGTGTTCTTTAGGGATTTCAGACTGTGACTTCCTGATTTCACTGTGTCCTCAGTGTAAGGAGCTAGACTTTTTTGTTTGCAAATCAACAACAAAAAACCTGGCCCTGTTTTTTTGTCTGTAAATTAGGACTGTTAAGAGGAGAGTGGTGTTGCTTTTAATTAAGAGGACCCTGTTCAAAACCCAGAGCTGTGGCAAAAGTCAGTTACAGCAAAAATTGCTCCAGGGGAGCATGTAAGCCTCCTGACACCATCAAGATCGTGATGCTGAGGAACTGCAAGTCCAGATTTAAAGTCAGTGTCTCTTTCCTCATTGGACACGAGAGGACTGTGGGAAAGGAGTAAAAGGAAGTCAAGCTCTCACTTCTGACCCAAAGACATACATTCAGTTCATGTAAGCTAAATGTGCAGGCTGTGGCACCAGCTCCTCAGGCAGTGGCATCCTCAGGACGGCAAGGCTTGTGCCAATATTTAGGGAAAATAAGCTGTTAGGACCCTTTGACCTCCCAGCTCCCCATTCTGCACCAGGTGTCCCCATCATTTTTATGTGAGTTCCCCTGTCCTCTCTGGTTTATCTGAGCTCCTTCAAGTGTCAGTATCTTTGTCCTATCCTGGCCCCTCACCCAGCTATCCAGTGCTACCCACTTGTCCCAGCACAATTCCTGCATTGGTCTGAGTACCTGGCACATGGGCTGTGGCTCTTCACAGGGTCTCTACATGAGGCACATAGGACAGTCCTTGGCAGGGATCTGATCCCTGGATTCTTCACTTGCTAAATACGCTGTAACTGACTCCACTCCTGAGAGGGGCTGCATTGGAAATGGCCACACTTTTGCTTTCTCCTCTGAAAGTCAAAAAGTAAAGGGATGGGGACTCTTAAGTTCATCTGTAGCAGCTACTTTTTCACATGTGTGCAGGATGGATGAAGCCTTCTGGAACTGATCTGTAGAGGGGGCTCCATGGCTGGAGAAGACCCTGTGAGGCAAAGGGAGGTTCCTCTTAAAATCTGTCACCTGCAGCCCCAGAACTAACTCAGCTGCCTCTGGGAGCAGGACACATCTTCTAAGTTTAAGTCAAGTTTATTTTTCATGTTTTAAAAACCATTTGGACACACTTTTGCTTGCACCCAGAGGCTCTGGATGGCTGTTTTTCCTAAAGTTGAGCAGATGCCAGGCAACTGATCTGCCTCCCAGATGTTGCTATTTCTCTTTGTTTTATTGGAAATGGGTGCAGTACCTGGGTGCTTTGTTGATGTGATGCAACACTGCCTAATATACCAGCATCATAAACACCACTGGCAAATAGGTGTGCAGACCAGGGATCATTAAGAAGAGCAAGAGAAAAACACAGATATTTCCCAGTTACAGTTATCAATCTCATCCCAAGTACCGCACAGTTTCCAGGCTGTGCTCAGTTCCTTGATTTTACAAACTGTGTTTCTCAAGATGAACAAATAACATGCAATCCTGCAGGCTTAGGATTCTGGAGAGCCAGTTATATGCACAGTGTGGCCTGCTACCACAGGAGTCAGCCGTGTGTTCAGAATCCTCTCATGGACATATCTCTATATATCTGCCCAGGGGCATGATGGCTACCTGGGTGGCCCCATGGCCTATGGTCCAGTGTGGTGCTGTACATAACCTTGAGACAGTGCTATACCCAGCTGAGGGTTCTTCTATCTTTAAATGACTTATGGGTTGGCCCCTGGGACATCAGTCACTCTAGTTCCTGTTCCAACTCATCGGCAAAAAAGATTCCCGTCTCCTGCAGCGATTCTGTGTCTCCCATCCCATCTCTTACCAGAGCAGCCTGGGTATCTGGACATGAGCCTTATTTCTGTGGACACTTATTCCTGCCCATCCCTCTAAGGCTTCAAATAACCTTCTCTGGCAGATGTGTTTTTATAATAATGGTTATACGCGTCAGCTAATCGCCTTTGGTTGAATCTAATAGAAGCAAACTGTGACTCCTTTAAACTGTTTAAATATTGAAATGGCAGGAGAATGCACAGAGGGTGGAAGGTCAGTGTCAGAGAGGACTCGAGAGCCCAATGCACAAGGCAACAGGCTTCGGTTTGTAGGAACAAATGCATCTCAGGTGCCTGATAGGGAAAACCACCTGTGGCCCTGTTTTAATCTCATATCCTCTGCTGAAGAATCAAATCCCAGGAATAACTGGACTTGCTTCATCAAATCCTCTCCCATATCTGTGTGGGCAGTGTTGGAGTCGCCCCTGTTCCAAAGACTAACTTCCCCATCCCCCCCCCCCCAGAAGAGCCATCCAATGGTGAGCCCTGCTGGCTCACATGATCCTTACCCACCAATCAGACTACCCCTGCTGACTCACTTGATCCTTACCCACCAATCAGACTAGCCCTGCTGGCTCACATGATCCTTACCCACCAATCAGAAAGCACCCCATGCCAACTGTCAAACCGTTCAACCATTAAACTGTCATAACTGTCAAACCACCCCTGGCTCTATAAATATGCAGAGCTGTTCCTCAATAAATGGGCATTTTCTCCAACGACAAGCCTTGTTCGTTCTTTCAGGCAGGGGCTATCTATATTCATGGTCCACCACAGTTTGACACAGAGGGAGAGAGAAAACCTCACGGGAAGAAAATCTGGTTGTGCCCCAGCTCCCCAATCAGAGACGGCCAAAGTTACAAAGTTTCAGTTACACAGTTGACGTAACTTGTTCCTTTATTAAATAATGTTCAGAACAAGCACAATTTGTCAGCTTGTTCTAGAGAATACATGCTTCAGGAGTTAAAGTTGTAAACAAAATAAGACAGCTTCCTCATCATGATTTACATTTTCTCCTTGAGACTCCATTGAAGGCCTGGGCTTCCCTGTATCCACCAATCCGAAACCAGTCCCAGCCCGATTCCTGCTTTGCAAGCATTGCCAGCCCAGGCAATCCATGTGCAAACTCTCCTTGGCTTCCCACCTCTGCAGGAGTCAGCCTGTCCAAGCAGCAGTGGCCCACGGGAGAGGATGATACCCACCTGGGCATGAGGAATGTGCAGTGCCCATCAGTCAGCTTAGCCCAGCTGAGGAACAGCCCCTCCCCGTGTCCATCTCGTGGATTCTTTCTGCTTTGTACACACAGGCGTGAAGGGGCTGACTGCGAGGCTGTGATCACCACCTTCAACTGAAGGCTTCTCTTCATCTGTCCTATCTCGGAGTGAGGACCGTTTCTGCACCATGTTCAACACTTTTCTTAGACCAGCCTCTGAATGGTGTCCGTGAGTGCACAGCAATGCTTCTCTGTTGATTTTAAATCATGTGGTGGAGACTCTTTTGCAACGAGTGAAACATGGAAGGATAAACTAAGGGAAGATGGGGAGCTGTAACTGTTTTTTTCTTTAACTAGACAAACCCAGAATGCTGCTCGGGGCAGCTCTCCATCTCTGGATCTCATCTCCCAAGTCAAGTGTGCAATGAGCACACTCATGTGCACGGGAAGCACCAATATGCAATTGTGAAGCATCCAGGTGAGGGATTTGCAGTGGTGGTGGTGGTGGGGGGTGACCAGCAGTGCTAATAGGACTGTGAAGTGGTTGTAGACAGTCACTTCTATTTAAATTCAGGTGGTCACTCACACTGAGAAAGCTGTTGGTGGGCAAGAGAGTGAGGCAGAGCTCCCAGCTCTCATGAAGCCAAACACATCAATTACAACCCCTCCAAATTTGGCAATGCATCAACATTATTAAATGGATGCAAAGATCCTCCACATCATTAATATCAGAGAAACACAAACCAAAACCCAATGAGATGTCATCCCACCCCTGTTAGCATGACTATCATTAAAAAGCCAGGAGACAGTAGGTATTGGAAGAGAACTGGAGGAAGGGGAATCTACTCTTCATGGGGAAGTAAGGCATTGTCCTCATTATGAAAATCAGCATGGTTATTCCAAAAACTAAAAGCAGATCTCATATTTGACCCAGCCATCTCTCTTCTGCATAATTATCCAAAGAAATGAAGTCAATGTTTTGAGGAGCTCTCTGTACTCTCTCACGGGAGTTGCAACATTATTCAGAACAGCCAAGATGTGGAATCAGCCTAAATGTCCATTGGGATAAAGAAGCTATTGTGTCTAGATATGCAATGAATATTACTCAATCATGAAAAGGGAATCCTGTGTCTGGTAATGCCATGGACATTATGCTAAGTGAAGTGAGCCAGACACAGAAAGAGCAAGGTTGCACAATCTCACTGGTGTGGGGAACCTTAGAAAGTTGAATACACAGAAGCAGAGAGTAGAAGGGCAGTTTCCAGGGGTGACAGGAGGGAAAAGCAGGGAAATGTGTGTCAAAGGATACAAAGTTTCAGTTACACAGTTGACGTGTCTAGAGAGCTGATTAGAGCATGGAGACTATAGCTAATAATGCTGTATTGTGTACTATAAACTTGCCAGGAGATTTGATTTTGATGGCTCTTGCCAAAACAGATCTTAGCAATAATCATTTCATTAAATACATGTATTTCAGAACATGTCACACACTGAGTTAGTACTTTTTCCTAAATCATGACAACATCTTAGTTTCTTTATATCAGTCCCCCTATATGATGTCAGAACACCAAAACAGGTATAGTGCATATTAGAAATAAAAGACCTCCTACTGCCTGGCCTCTCTTCTCTCTTGAAACTATGTAACTATGACATTAAGGACTCATAATTGCATTTAATACAGGCATAAATTATATATTGTACCATGAAAGTACTTTACAACCATTCAACCATATCATCAATAGTACAAACCCCTGAATCTCAACTGAGAAGGACATGAAAACTTGCCCAAATAAAATCACTTTCTATAGCTCACACAGGGTGCAAGCTGATGGCTATAATTAATGGCCCTGCACAGTGACCTCCAGTTTGTCTGTTTCCTTCAGAAGGACTTCTCTGATCCCACACTTGATCACAGGAGAAATCCTCCCGAGCTGGATAGGGCTCCAAACTTCCCTGACAAATATGCTAATCCATCGAGAAAATGCTGCATTGCGAATATCGCAGCAGTTTGACTCTCCTCCCTGGCTGCACCTCTGAATCACCTGGGAAGACTTCACCGGGCACTTTGTCTTGTGTCAGATGCCGAAGGCTGGCCTCTTTCCACAACTCCTGGGCATCGTTTCTGAGGGTGCGTCCTGGACACGAGTACTCACCAAAGCTCCTGATTTCAACAGCAGCCAAGGTGGTGAAGCATGAAATAAACCAAATCCAGAGAAACGAGAAAAGTGTAGCAGCCAGGATTCGGTGATTCTGCGCATAAATGTGCTGCTGACACTAGAGACTTCATTTCTGGTAAATATCAGTGGCCTTCACTGATTTTTAATACCACAGTTAGGAAGTCCCCATGAGTCCCTTTGGACTTTGTTGCCTCTCAACGTTACAGAGAAAGCCCAGGAAGAGCTTCCAGGCTCACAAGGGCTCATGCCCCATTCGCAAGCATCCTCTAAGTGAGTAGGGACAGGTGGGCAGAGTCCAGGGCGCATGTCCCCTGCTCCTGCGACAGTCCTCAAACACAAGTTTCAAACACCGTCCTGATCCCTGGGCAGGAGGCATCCCTCTGGGAGTCAGCCACCGCCTGAACCAGAGGCTCAGAAAACAGACACAGCACAGGAGCCCCTGCAGTGCGCATGCGCTGCTGCACACACCTGGGCAACTCAGCACCCTTGTCCCCTGCAGGCGTGCCTCACAGGGCCAGCGGGTCTCAGACTTCTCCGAGTACTAACGTGGTCCTTTTCCGAATAGAATGACTCCCCCCAATAAACACCAGGTAGTAGAAGAGTGTTCTTTCTTTAAGTGGCTTTAAAATGCAATTATCATTCCACACTGAAACCCACTATTCTGTTATAATTTTTATGTACCAATTAAAAAAAAATGGTGCTCATTGTGGACATTAGAAATGCAGGCGCTCTGAGAATCTGGGACACTAGGCACACCGGGTGAGACACACATGTCACACAGAACCGGCCTTGAGCCCGTGTCACCTACTCTCCCCGGGCCCACCACACAGGGCACAGGGTTGCGTGGCTGCTGAGGACAGGAACTGGAGCAGTTCCTGAGGACATCCTGTTAGATGCACGCTAAGGTTTAAGGGCTTTGGCTATCCATGGAGCTGAGCTGGGGGCAGGAGCTGTGGCCACTGGAAACAGCTGTGGGATTCATCATTGGGAAGTCCTTACCTTTGGAATTTTATCACAGCTTTTTGAGTGTATGTTTGTATATTTTAAATGCATATTAAGACATTTTCAATTCGTTGAACACGTCTGACATAACACATGCTTACATAAGGGAACTAGTAAGTAAGCACACCAGTGTTTTTTAAAAAATATATAACTCTAATTTCTATTCTTATTTTTCAGATAGTAAACTGGTGATTGGAGAAGATAAGTGACGTCTTTGATGTTACCAAGCTGGACACTGGCAGCCACAGGGCCCCACAGCCTGTTCTCTTACCTGCCCATGCTGTGGATTTGCAGACCCTTGGGACCTACAGTTCTGATTGGAGGCAGGGGATGGTGGTGTGCGAGGCAGAGCAGATGCTGCCGCAGCAGGTGCATTTGGGTCCAGTCCCAGCTCCAAAGTTCGCTCTGCGAGCCCGAGACACACTTCCATTTCCCTGAATCTCCACATCCCCCGAATGTAAAGTGGGACTCACTGCAATCCGTCATGTCATCCTGATGACTGAATGAGGCCGTCCAGTCTCTGCCGAGCACAGTGCTGTGCAAACAAGTCTCAATCCCTGCTAGCACCACGCAACAGCTTGGAGTCACACGTGGCTCACCCACCTCAGGGGAAGGTGTGAAAAAGTAGCCCAACAAAGAAGCTGCTGGAAATCGGTCCCGCCCAAGAGAAGTGTGATCAGGTACGACCCCATGGTGCTGCACTTCCAGCCTGCTGGGGTGTCACCTCCAGACAAGGCTCAACAGCTGTCCCTGCAGGGGCCTTCCCGCCATGCTGATTGATGGGACAGATGGTAACTCCTGTGAAGAGACATGAATGAAGTGCTGTTTGCTTTTATCAAATATCATAAGCAAAACATTCATTTATTCTAGAAAAAGTGCAAACAAAATATAGAGTGAGCCTAGCCAATAATGTAGATTTTATTTAAAAAATGCTCTGACAATGATTGACACCCAAACATGCTGAATCCATCAACCATCTTAGGCCCAGGATCCACGTTTTGTCAGCAGGAAACACTTGGTTTCTTCAGCAGGAAGCATGAGAATGCTTCTGAATAATGGATTGAAACAGACGTGCCTCTAGATTAGTGCTATTTAGTATTCTGGAATAAATGCTCTGGAGGAGGGGTTTGCCACAAAACCGTTAAATTCCTGCAGAAGGTGCTCCGCTCTTCTGATTTGAAAATATCAAGGGGGAACTGGCGAGTTGAGGGGTGCTCCCTCAAGATGCACAGAGAGGAAAATGGGATCTCTAGGGTGCTGTTAATGTGCACATGTCACATTGGAGATTATAGGAGATTCATAGTTTCAAAACCCGTTATTACTGTTAATTGGATCATGAAAAGTGATAGGAGAATAGGCACCATGATCAGGGAAAGGAAATCTGAGAACACATTTCCTGAGGACTCTGTGTGTGTGTGTGTGTGTGTGTGGTGTGTGTGTGTGTGTGTGTGTGTGTGTGTGTGTGTATGCCTGGCTAATAAACACTGTGGGGTAGTTGGTACCATCAGACAGGATGTGGCCACATCTAATGAAAATTCCTGAAAGGTTACTTATTTACTTGTCCATGTCAACTTTTTTATTGTGGAAAATTTCAAATACATAGTTGCTCCTCCTAATTCATGAGTTCCAAATCTGCCAATTCAACCAACCATGGATGGAAAACATTACAAAATAACTGCATCTTTACTTAAGATGGACAGAATACATTTTATGGTTACCTGTTAGGAATGGTGATTTGAATCATCATCTCTCTGATGGTCCTACAGCAGGAGCTGCACCCCTGCGCTGGGAACTTCCTGTGCACATGTGCAGCCAAGCCTTCCCTGTTGCCATGGTGACACCCTGCTTAAAGGAGGTTCTGTGCACAGCACAGGACTGTCAGTCTTGACCCTGAATTCAGACACCACGGTCAGGGGTAGAGAATTATGAGCACAAGTTGATAATTATAATTGGCCACTGGACTTCATCCTTCAGCCTGCTTTCAATAAACTTTCTCACAGAAAACCCTTTTGATGATAAAACCATATAATACACTTGCTGAGCTAGCTCTGGGTCATTATTCTCCAGGAGAGGTTAATAATGTCCCATCTGGTCTCAGCTTTCTTTCTGTCTGAGTCTGTTTGTCTTTTCTCAATCCTCCACTGCCCCGTGCACATTTTCTGAATTAATGGCCATGCAGAACAATCTAGTGTGACAACTGTCTACCTAGCCCTTGGGTTGTCGTAGGCATTATGAGTGACCTGCATGTGATTTAAAGCACATAGCAGGATGTGCAGGCCACCCACACACCACACACACTCCATCATTTTATTTTTATATGAGGTTCTGGAACCAATCCCCTGTGGATACCAAGGAATGGCTGCAGTAGTAGAGAAAGAGAAATTCCCAAGGCGATTGTCTCTAAAGTGTAATTCTTTGGTAGAACCTTGAAGATGTTGATGCAAAGCCAGGTGTATGAAGATAGGCTTCACTCCCCTTCTGCTGCCTGTCTTCTCCCCTACTTCCTGTAGGTACCCTCCTCATTCATTTCTCCATGGTCCTTACTAGACTTCCTGCTTCTCTTCCCCTCTCTCCCTCCTTCCCTCCCTCATATTTGGGGGGCTTTTAAAGGTAGAAAACAGACTTACACAAAGTCTTCATGGAGCCAGCTGGGCTCAGGTGGGTCCTGAGGATGTTAAGCAAGACCTGGCAAAATATGCTCTGCAACCCAAGGATTTCTGAATCCATCTGTGCCTTTGGATACAGCCAAGTTTCCCCCGGGGCCTGGGGGACATCCTGCAGGAGAGCAGGACGTGAGACAGGGGCCTACTCCTTGGGAGCCCCCTGGACCAGCAGCTGACATCTTGCAGCTTGCCCTTTAGAGAGGAAGGTGGACAGGAAAAGGACAGAATGAACAAAATCTAATTCCTAGACATAATTTTCTAACACATCGAGGTTCTATCTCACCTGACGTTGGTTAGACTTTATCAACTGCCCACTGGCCACTCGGACCCTTCTCACCCTGCTCCATCTTTTCCCCAGTGCTCACCTGCTTCAGAGACACGGTGCCCTCCACTCACCCTGGGCATTTGGTTGGTTTTCTGCCTCTCCCATCTGCAACAGAAGCCTCGTCAGGATGGGCTTGCAGTCTGTTTTGTCCAATGTCACTGAGCCCTCGATTTGTTGCAGGAGGCCAGCTCTGTATTGACTATCCCACTTCCCAGTTGACACAGAATTATTGGGTCACATGTCTCTGCTGGGGGATTTGGATTTAGTTAAAAAAATTGCCAGAGCTCCTGCCCCCAAGAGAGGACCCTGACTCTGAAGTCAGCCGTGAGTGAGGAGTTTCCATCCAACAGAGATAAAAGGAGCCAGCATTTCCCAAGCCCCACATAGGCCAACAACTTCGCATAAACCCTCAATATTTCATGTTAATAAATGATTTTTTTATTGCAATGCATGAGTCAAACGCTGCTAAGACTGAGTCCCCAGTCCACCTGCAAGACAGAGTCCCCAGAGACACAGGGCTTCTCTTCTCGCAGCTCTATTTGCTTGTTTGCTTTAAGTCCATTTTCTTTTTCCATGGCAGAGATTTTCTACTGAATCTTTATTCTAAAAAAAATTAGAATTTTGCTTTTATTCTCCTTTTCTGAGACACACAGTCACAAGCCCAGACTTCTCTTTCTCCCACTCCTAGCACAATCGTTACAGTGATTAAATAACCAGTAAGCTGGTAAAATTATGTATGCAGTATGATTTCATAAGGAGGGCTCTGTTCACCAGTATCTTGAGTTTCCATTCTTCATTTGATTACCTTTCGATGCCTCTATTGTTTCCTCCCCAAACCTTCAATATGTAAAAACATAGATATTCTAACAGTTTTTGTTTCAATTTCTTGATATTTATCATCTCCCTCTCCTCGCCCAGACGCCCTCTGCCCTCCATCTCCACATTGACTCTCTGTATGTGGCTGCTATAGCTGATTTGTCTGGGGATAGAGCCCAGGCCCACCTGCAGGCTAGGCGAGGACTCTGCCACTGAGCCACACTCCCACCCCAGGACAACCATCTTTTAACCTCTTTTCACAACCAAGCTGGGACCTCACTTGGAGCTGGAGCCTGACTGGGGCCAGACTCCCAGGGTCCCCCTGCTGGAGGAAGGTGTCATGAGACAGCCCCACCCCCAACCCACAGACATTGGACCCAGGGGAAAAGGAGGACAAGAAGGATGGCCAGATCTTGTTCTTGCCAAGAGTGATACAAATTGCACTAAAGAGTCATGTGCGAGTGCCAGAAATGAAGCAAACGACAAAAAACAACAACAACAAAAAAAACCCGCAGCCCACACAGTGGCCACCGTGGGCAGAGGCACAGCCAGGATCAGCAGCAGGGTAAAGAAGGGACCCCAGGAGGAGGGGTCATCCAAGCAGCAAGAGCAGACACATGTCCTTATTGGACTGGATGAATACAGGGGTCGTTTTAAGTGATGAAAGTCAACATTTATGGGCCGAAACCAATGCCATTGGCTGTCCCCCAAGATAAATTTTATTGATAATACTCGAATTCCAGATTTAACCAGGTTAACAAGCAGCATTTTACAAAAGTGATTTTTAATTTAAAATATTTTCACTCAGTTAATAGGGCAATTACAATTAATATTTAAATTTTCAAAATTAATTTAAACCACATTATCTCTACTTAACCAAGCATTATAATGGAATCAAGCTAATAGCGTTACTTTGAGAAGGAAATTAGTAGTTGTGCAACTGCCTAAGGTTCAAGAGCTGCATAAGTGCAGGCTGCTATTACCATCACAAACAAAGCACTTTAATTTCCTCATAAAACACAGAACCAAGTGATTCTCACCCATCGATGAGTTTGAAAACAGCAGGGTTATTCTTCAGGGGAACATGGAAGAGCCTATCTTGGTGTGCTGGGTAGCAGCACTCAGGTCTGTCCTCCATGGAATCTACCATATCTCAGTGCATAAAGAGTGGCCCACTGCAAAGCTGGGCACAGAGCAGAAGAAACACAGTGGGCAGGCAAGACTCCAACGAACCTCACCCTGTTAGCATTTTTCTCCAAGAGAACTCTTGCTAATAGGTAAACAAACAAAATATTGAGAACCAAAATGCACAGAGACCGTGTCGCGTTAACTGGGTGAGGACGGCCTCACACTTTTGGACATGCACAGGGAGATATGACTGGATTGGGGCTTTACTAAGAACCAGATAAAGTGAATGAGTTTTCTAAAGCTCTATGTGTGGTGTTAGGCTTCATTGAAAATAATTCACATATCCTACACTTCACCTGATCCAAATGAAAAAAGTAATGTTTTCTTTGTGAATTTTCAAAGCCGTGCAACCAGGAGCAGAGTTTAAATTTAGAGCCTTTTCATCAGTCCATGAAGAAATCATTGCCCCATGTTCTCATCCCAAATTCCTCCTGCCTCTCTCCCGACAGTCCTCAGTGTGTCTCTGCCTCTATGGATTTGCCTACTCTCGATATTTCATAGAAATGAATTTTGCAGAAGGTGGTCTTGCAGGTGTGGTTCTTTTTCACTTAGCGCCATGTTTTCAAGTTTCATCCACACTATAGTAGATGTCAGTACTTAATTATTTTAGTGCTAAGAATATTCACTGTATGAATATATGTTCTTTTGCTTATCCACATATCAGGTGATGAAAATTTAAGTGGTTTACATATTTTGGCAATTATGGGTAATGCTGCTACGAACACTTGTGTACTGATTTTGATTTTTATGATCCAGATCAGGGCACACTGAAATCAAAAGGAGTCGCTATTAATGACTGCAACAAGAAAACAGGGAAAGAGCAAACATAGACCCTACAACCACACAAATAAACTGGAACAGTGGGTCATCTGATCAGTGAGCCAGATTGAAACTATGATTTGTTCTCACATGTTCTTCATCCCTATAGGTGGGCTGTCCATCAATGGGACAGAATTCTTCATTCTTCATGCCGGTCACCTTAGTGTTTTGTGTTCTTGTTTTGTTTAGGTTTTTTTTTTTTTTTTTTTGGTTACTGGGGATTAAACCCTGGGGCACTTAACCACCGAGCCTCATCCCCAGCCCTTTTTATTCTTGATATTGAAGCAGGGTCTCTCTAAGTTGCTTAGGGCCTCCCTAAGCTGTTGAGACTGGCCTTGAATTTTAGATCCTCCTGCCTCAGCCTCTGCAGCCACTGGGATTACAGGTGTGCACCACGGTGCCTGGCAGCGCTGTTGGGTGTTGAACGGGCCCTCTGAGGACTCATTCCTGTCTATATTTCTCCCTCCCAAGCTCAGTCCCTTCCTTCATGCTATGGAATGTGCCCTGGGAGCTGAGTTTTTAAAATTCCATTTACACATAGTAATTGTGCATTTCTAGGGGGCACAGTGGGATGTTTCTGTACGTATTTATGTCATGCAAAGGTCAAATCAAGGTGATGGGCACACCCAACATCTTAGACATGGAGTGTTTCCCTATTGGGATGACATTTCAAATCCTCTCCTTTAGCTATCTGAACTACACAATGCGTTGTTAGCGGTCCTACTGTGCGACAGAGCTCCAGAACTTGTTCCCTATGTTACTTTGTGCCCATCAACAGACTGCCCCAGTCCGTCCTCCCCTGGACTCTCTCTAGTCTATTCTCTGCAGCATCTTCCTGATGCCATCTTCTACCCCACCTGGGGCTAGAGTCAATGAAGCCAGCTGAGCATGAAACCTCTGCAGCCGTGAGAACAAATCTTCCGCTCTAAATTGCCTGTCTCAGGGGTTTTGTCCAGTGATGAGGAGCTGACTAAGGGGCTGGGTAAAAGCAGAGGTGGCACCCTGTCTGCCTCGGGATGGCCCTTTGGCATTTGGAGAAAGAGAAGTTGGCTTCACAGGGACCTCGGAGGATGTCCATTGGGGCCCAGTCCTGGACCTTGACTGGGCCAGCAGGACCTGGTGGGAATATCCTAGGATGGGATGTACCCCTCCCTTAAGGCTTTAGTGGCTGGAGGGTTTCCTGTGGCTATGAAGAAGGCGACCTCTGCCCCCCCCCTTGGTTATCTTCTAGAACACAAGGAGGGGTGTGTGTGTGTTTGTGTGTGTGTGTGTGTGTGTGTCTTCTCCCAGCCCAATTAATTTGGCTCTGGGCTTTTATATTTTAATTAAAATAGCAGCTTTTGTAAATATTCATCAAACACAAATAAGTTTCCTGGTTCATGAGGCCCCAGACCAGCGGGGAAGGACATGGAGGAACACCTCCCATGTGGCAAGCTCACTCCCAGGCATGCACAGGTGGCTCTACGACCTGGGGTCTAGGATCCATTTGCTGAATCCATTTTGATGAATTTATAGATGGCCAGTAGGTGTGAGGCATATGGATGGGACCTGAGGATGCGGGGCAGTCGAGGCCCCTCCACTTGCCTGTGGGTGTGTCTTTCTGCATCTGTACCCACCCTGCTCTGCCAGGTGTGCCTGCACCTACAGTGTGGCACTGTCTCTCAGGCAGCATCTCCGCAAAACCATCTTGAAAACTTGTGCATACACATAAGTGCATATTCACAGGTGTACGTACACACACGTGTGCCTGTATAGCAAGTGTGTGGGTGTGCACACACGTGCGTATGATGGGTGCAGATATAAAGTCACCAGAGTGGAATACAAAGTTAGGAGAAATACAGGCTCTGGAAATACCATGCTTCAAGTTCTGACCCATTCTTCTGGAGGTTTGCCCATTCTTTCTGAGAATAACTTGTGTTCTGCTCCGGTGCAAAGAAAGCCCCCAAACCCCAAACCTCAAGGCTTACTGTCAACATCTTTGTCCTGACTCCACATGTCCTAAATGTCCACTGCTGGCCAAGCAGCTTCCCTCCCCTGGTTTCCTTCTTGAGACATCAGCCACTGCCTGGTCATGCCAGATGGACAGAGAGCATATGGACACTCCCTCCAGCGTCTGCGTGGACACAGAGGCTTGAGGAAGGAAGAATGGCCACCCACAGGGAGGTGCAGGCAGGAAGGGCGACCGTGGGTGTCGGTCAGCTTTCCACTGCAGTGACCAGCTGTCTGACCAGAACAACTGAAAAGGAGGGACGTTCATGTTTGCCTGTGGTTTCAGAGCTCTCAGCCCAGGGTCAGCAGCTCCACTGCCCTGCGCCTGAGAGTAGAGGGGGTGGCAGAGGAAGCAGGGGACAGAGAGAGAGAGGGAGGAAGGGGCCAGGGACAAGATATACCCTTCAGAGGCACACCCTGACCTTCTTCCCCAGCTAAGTCCTGTCTCCTGTAGTGACAGAAGGGACTCGGGAATACCCTTAGGTCTCTATGAGCTGCTCACCTTGTCCCCAGCAGAAGACGGTGGAGAGTTCACCCTTGTCCTTGGACTTTCTATGGTGACTACATTGAAGTAGGTTCTAGCTGTGTCTGGACCTTGAGGGTAATCTACAGTTGGCCAGAAGAAAACCCGAGCCTGGATCAGATGATTGGAGGGTCGTGCGTGTTGGGGAGACTTAGACATCCCATTGCTAAACACTAAGGGGGCTGTTCTGTGTGGATTTGGACTGAAACTGAAAGATCAACACAAAGCCAAGCAGGAGCGCCGAGAGAGACATGCGTGAACTGACGTCACGGGTAAAGGAGGGCTCACCAGTTGTGGGCTCCCTCCTGCTCAGTCTGGGTCAGTGCTTTTTTGGTTGGATAATAACCTTGTCTACTGGTAAGGTCCAGCCTCATGATTTTCTGCACATGATGATAAACATCACACAGGAGTAGTGGTGGCCTTCTGAATACCCCAAGTTTTCTTTAGAAATACCACAGGAGAACAAAGCCAGCACTTGAAAGTTTGGGCAACTTGAGAGACTTTGCCACTAATTTGAACAGTGTGGATTGCAGCACAGTTTCATATCAACTGTGGATGGTCCCCCTTTGGCCAGCCAGATGAGCTTCTTGAATCAGCATACTTGCCACTTGGAAACTGCATGATACATCACCTGGGTTGGCACCACAATCTCTTGCACATCTGTGAAGCATGCGCCCTGTAATACTGGTGTTACTATTATTTTGTGCTTTTCTTCTATGAATATAAAAATACACCTGCACAGGGCAGTATATATTTTAAGCTCTCTTCTGCCATCTGTTACTTTAGCATCTCCATCATTTTTCAAGCATACATATTACAAATATGCTTTCCTATTGGTTGAGGAGGGAAAGAAAGTTTTACTAGAAATAGCAAGAAGGAAAGACAGAGAATGTCACAGGAAGATGGGGTAGAAAATCAACCCTGGAATGTGCACCCCATCATGAATTGTTCAGACAATCCCCAAATGTTCCGTAAGGCTGATTCGAATTGTGAAATGTTCTGCATGAGTTAGCAGTCACCAAAATAAAGCTGTGTAACAAACAGCCCCAAATTCAGTAGCTTAAGGACAATTTGTCGTGGTTTATACACTGTGGGTCCATTGGGCAGTTCTGCAGGTCTTGGTTGGGATTGGCATTGAGATTTTTCTAGTCTTGCCTGACGCCCACTCACAGGCTTGGCAGGGATTCATCACTGGTTGGCTGATATGGTCTGACCTCACTTGGGAAGTCAGCACTTCTTCCCCAGATCCTTGGTTCAGAGTGGAAAAACCAGGCTTATTTTTATGCTGGAGGCTGAATTCCAGGAGGGAAAGAAAAAGTGTGGAGACTTCCTGAGAAGTTGGCTAATAAAGAACAATTGTCATATCCACTTTATTCTATAGACCAAAGCCAGCCACAGGGCCACCTCATAAATAGGTGGAAAATTAGATTCTCCGAGAGTCCTTGGTTGAAGATTGCTGGGAAGTGGGGAGGGAGCGGTCCTCTCCTGTCTTCTCTGCCCTGCAGGTGGCTAGCTCAGCTTTCAGCAGCTTTAGAGGAGCAGAGAGCCCCAGGCCTGCAGGGCAGTTCTAAATGGACACGGCAACTGCTCTCCATTAGCTCAAAAGTCGCGGATGCTTTAGCTCTCCCTCCTGGAACTCAGCCTCCCGCATACAAATCAGCCTGGTCCAGCTCACTCTGGACCAAGGATCAGGGGAAACCAAGCTGGAAGTTTGGAAGGTTGACCCTAAACAGACTGGATGTCCTTGGTGGTATAACAGAGAGGACAGTGGCAGCCCCTGATCCATCTACCTGTATCTGCCTGGGGACCTCCCTCTGCTGCTTTTGCTTGACCTTCTAACTGGCCTTGGGCTGCAGCCTGGGCACACATTTCGAAGGAGAAACTTTCCAACTGCTAATGTTCTGGTTTTGGTCTCTGAGCAATATTTGAACTTCTCGAGTCCCCACTGGAACTCTGACTGTACTGCGTTTGGGTGAACTGTGTCCCTCTGAAGCCAACACCAATTCAGAGCTGGTATTTTACTAAGCTTCTCACCACCCAGTTGGCACAGCACCTGGCACAGACTTGTCACTCAATAAAATATTTTAAAATGTTCATCTTACTGTGGTTTTTAAGAGTATGTCACACAGATCTGCCTTCTTAGCATGTGTTAAGTGTATAACACTGTGTTGTTAATCACAAGTGCACTGGGGAACGGATTTCGAATACAGTTTAGCCACGTTTCTGAGCACGTATGTAAACCTGATTTCATGTCAAACCAGAGTTACATTTTGCCGCAGTCTGGCTGGGCACAAATCACGAGCCACTCAAGCAGGAACAAACTTTATTTCTGAACTCCCGTGAATGCCGCCCACGCGGCCTTCTCCCGGGACACACCCACACACTAACCGGAACTCTCACCACAAGAACTTCACCAACCAATGCGAACTCTTCAGGAATCCCCGTGAGAGCTCAACCGGAACTCAACAGGAACTCCATGAGAACTCAAAAGTCATCATCTTCGTGGCTCGCTGGCATCACCTCTCAACCACTACTTTTGGCAAAAATGCTATGCCTCATCCCGACTCAGCTGTGGCCCTCAACAACATTTCCCACTGGATTCTGATTAAACAATTCACATTATCTCGGGGTGAGAAGGCAATCAACTTACCTGAACTTTGGAAAGAACATCCACTGTATAAAACTCATCCTTCAGGGCCTTCAAACAGAAAGTGGGACCAGATCAACATTTCCACTAAATGACATGATTTCTTATCATGTGAGTATTTCACGTCTTCTCATATTAAGCAACTCATGGAAAATAGGTTGCTATCAAATAAAACAATATGTGAAAATGATCAGTGGACATAAAGGTTCTCTCCTTCACACTGGTTGGCTGCCGAGTTTTCCATGATACTCTGCAAAGATGCATGATTGCTGCGACTAGGGGAAAGCATTTGGTGGCATTGCTGCTTTGGAACAGTAATGACACTGAATCAAGGGTAGGAATGAATCATGGAGCAGCCACAGACACCACGCCTAAGGAGGTGATTGTAAGTGCTGCTGGCCAGTATTCTCCTACAAAGTTCCATGTGGTGTCCTCTTCTCCTGCAAGGTTCCTTAGGTGTCCACTGAGCTGAGGACACCATGGGTCAAGGAGTCCTCTCCTCCAGCTGACTGACTCAGCCTTGTTTCTGGTGTTAACCTTCACTAGTCCTTTACCCTAGTCCAGACGGTCCCATCCCACCCCTCATGGCCCCTGCATCCCCGGCTCTCCTCCCCACCTCAGAAGCTCTTTCATGATGGGGCCACATGGATTTATCTCAGCCTCCCAAAATGACCAGCTGTAGCTTATCTTGACTAGACACTGCCAAAAGAGACTTTTAGTATCTTAAGCCATCATTTTCATGTTGGGTTATAGCTCCAAATTTTCCGGCAACTTAAACTTCACCTAAAGTGAGTCTTGTTCGTAGTTTTCAATTTTAAAAAGTCATGAATGATAAATATTGTTAGGAACTTATGATCTGCCAGGCCTTATATAAGGGGTATGTTGGCCTGCTCCTATCTATCCCACACAACAGTCGTGGGAGGGGGGAACTATTGTCACTGCATAGCTTAGTGCAGCTGATTCCTGATTAGGCTCTTTTTTTAAATTCTTCCTGTAATTGATCATAGCATCTGGACACTTTATTCGTTGGCTGGTGATTTAGATGAAATGGTGGATACATGCTCATTTTAAATCTGTGAAGAGAAGAGAGAAGATTTTTCCCTCCTTATTGACATCCTCCCCCACCCTTTCTCCCTCACCCTTTATAGTAATTATCTTTTAAGGCATAGAGAAGGTACATCAGAGAGGTAGGAAAAAATGGCAGGAGGGAAAGCCAAGATGGCCTTCCAATCCATCACTGGTCACCCCAACCAAGGCGTCTCACATTTTACGGATCTTTCTCTAGGAACACTGTGGAGAACGGGTGCTAAAAGTCTGCCTCCTGAGATTGGCTGTGATTGGCGCTGCTCAAACATTTGCATTCCTTTACAGGAAGAAGTGTGTTGTTTTACACTAGTCTCCCTGGGGCTGACTCAGCTGTGGAACTCGGAGCAGATGAAGGGCATAGCATGGTCTCTGCACTCATTCACTCATGCTGTGTGCAAATTATTGCACACTTGTATGTCCCAGATACAGTACCACGTTCCCTGTTTGGGGATGACAGTCCCTGAAACCATCATGAATCCTAACGTATGTGGAGTGTACTCAGATGGACCCTGGATAGGCAAGAGCCTCCCTGTGCCTCTGGACTACAACCTTTATTCACAGCCGTGATGTAAATGGCCACATAGATGCACGGGGCGCTGGTGGAATGCAGATGATCTTTCGTCATTTTTCCTGTACAGGCTGTGTTTCTTCCTCTCCTCTCATTGTGGGGAAGAAACACTCCCATGAATTGAGAGACTGAGACTCAGACCTGCAGAGGAGGACTCATGATCCAGGCCCTGCCAGTCAAGGATGTGCCCGTGGTGATGGGGACTGTGATGAAGATGGACAGGTGTTGGGGTGTAGACCTGGCCCTGTGCAAACCTGGTGAGAGAGCAAGGTTTAATCTGAGTCTCTCTCTCCCCAGCTCTGTCTCTGTCTCCTCTTCCTCCCAACTCCCCCATCCTCTCCCTCTAAGTGTAGCCAATGGGCTCTGTGGGTCTCCACGTGGAGCTGCCACCACACAAGGAAGTCAGACCCACACAATGAGGAGCAGATGACCAAGAACTAATGACGTTTTGAGGACCTTGTTCTCTCCATGTTAAAGCCCACCCTGTGTGTGGCCCTCTCGGTCATTGCAGGCAGCTTGTGCTAAGCCCTGGTTTGAAAGCAGAGAGCTTGGACCATTTATTTTCCTGTCTCTTGCATTTTGGGAGAGCTCTTCCCTGCCTCTGCCCAGCCAAACTCCTGTGGGCAGCTCCTCGTACCAGGTGCTTGTTTTTGAAATTCCCAACACTTGGGGGCAAAGCATGGCTGACTTTCCACATGCTCTGCCCCTGGGTGCCCTGACATCCCTGTTGGTTCCAAATCCTGCAGAGATATGCCTCTCATGGATGGCACACTTTGCTACCAGGGTCCACACTGAGATAGGAGGGTGCAGCTCTGAAGAGCAGTGTGCTGGTTTCTGGTAAATCCTGCAGGGGACCCATGAGGGTGAGCACAGATGGCCATTTCTTTGAAGGAAGGCAGGGAAAGTTGTTGGCTTGCATTTAAGGAGGAATTATAAGAAGTTATGAATCTTGCGATGCTAGAACCAGATGCAGTCTAAGGAGCTGCTCAGATGCAGTCTTCATGGACTCCAGCAAACAGAGAACAGAGGACATCTGAGTCCCTCGTTCCCCACTTGATTTTGGAGGCCAACACTTACTAAATGGAGTAGCCAGGTGATTTACCAGAGCTACATATAATTTGTGTACTCTTTCTCTCAAAGTCCCTCCTGTCTCTTTCCATCTGTGTTTCTCTCTCTCTCTCTCTCTGAAATCACTTGAACACAGTAAGACACATCACTGTCAGACAGACATTCTCAAGGTGTGGTTTTCTCTTTACCTCACTGTTTTCTCCACAGTTGTGACTGAGTCTCCTGCCTGGCTCAGACCTCTGCCAGGTTCCTCTTGGCTCTTCTCCAGGAAGCGTGAGAACTGCTGACTCGGCACAAATCAACTCTCCATCCCTACCCTGGGGCACTCAGGTAAACTCAGGCACAGTTCCCCCCAGCTCAAGGCCCTGTCTCCATAAGGGTGGCACCAGCCTCTCGAGATCCTCACGGAGACGCTCAGCATCACGCAGCTTCCTGTTGCTTCTAGCAGTTTTATCTGTCAACCATACACCTAATGATGAGCTTCATTCGGCTCCCCAGCTTCCCAGGTGAACATGTGGGAGCAGTCACCGAGCTCAAGAACAAGTCCATCATTTTAGGTTGTTTTTCTTCTCTCGGGCTTAGTTAGAGGAGCACTTGTGCTTTTCCAATCATTAGTCCACTGGGTAAGTGGAGAGAAGAACCTGGTTTATAGAGAGAGCACAGGATGGGCAGCGCTCATGCAGGGGTCAGTTCTGAAGAGGGACTTCCGGGGCTCTGGTGTTGCTGATTCTACTGCTGTCCAAGCGCTCTCAGGATGGGGGATCAGGAGATCCCTGTGGCCAAAGAGCAGTTAGGTGTGACTCTCAGGTGAGCATGAAACTGAGACCAGGGCAAAGGACAGGTGGCTGATTATCAAAGAAAAGAAAATGCATAGATAGCACTTCCCATCCCCATCCATGGGTGGCTAATAGCCTTGGGGGAGGGTACTTTCCAACACAAGCCATCACCCCTGAATGGCTCTCTTCCTGCCTTTGGTCAGGTAGGCAGGAGAAGAAAGGAAACCTGAAAACCATAAAGCAGCAGGACACCCCCCTCCATCAGGCACCAGCTCTGGGCCCCCTCCTCTCCTGAGGAGTCTCTCTTTCTCTCTCTCTCTTTATTCTGTTTCTTAAATAAACTTTACTTTCTGCTCTTTACTTTTTGCCTCAGTGTTTCTCGGGTGTTTAACCNCCACTTACCTGCTCAGGGAGATGAGCACTTCCCATCCACTATGTCATTGCCTGTAATATTATTTAGATGATGGATTTCTTGCCACTTTTAAAATTTAACTTTTGTTTTTAAATTGACAGGTAAAATCATATTTACACAATGTTTATACACACACACAAACACACACACACACTCAAAGTCATGACTGATGACCTTCTACATTATATATGCATTAACATACACATTATATTATGGTGAAAGCACTTCAGCATGTGTTATGGGATTACAATAGGCTGTTATCCTCATGAACAGATTTATAACTGAGCTCTTGAACACACTGTCCCAACAGCCTCCCCTCCTCCACTCCCAGCCTTTAATGGAGAAGGCGGAGCTTCAGGAAGGTCCAAGTTCAAGTGTCCGGTAAGTATTATGTGGATTAATTCTCAAAGAAACACTAAAAATGGATCAGTGACAATTTGGTTCCATGTTTTCCTGAGTGTGGCAGAATTCTAATGATGGCAAATATTAAATGGCTTTGAGTCACAGTAAGAAAGGTTTTTCCTAGTCAAATTATCTTTTAATTCTTCAAATTATATCAAGAAGGAAAAAAAATCTCATTTGGTGCTAGAACATCTTTATATTCCCAAACATTAGCAAATTTCTTTCTTTCTTTCTTTCTTTCTTTCTTTCTTTCTTTCTTTCTTTCTTTCTTTCTTTCTTTCTTTCTTTCTTTCTTTCTTTCTTTCTTTCTCCCTCCATCCCTCCTTTCCTCCCTCCCTCCCTCCCTCCTTCCCTTCCTTCCTCCCTCCTCCTTTCCTTCCTTTCCTCCCTCCCTCCCTCCCTCCCTCCCTCCCTTCCTTCCTTCCTTCCTTCCTTCCTTCCTTCCTTCCTTCCTTCCTTCCTCTCTTCCATGAAGGAAGACTGGCCATTAGTTTGGATACTTGGAACTTGCACCTTTGGTGTGTCCACCATGTTTTCCCATGGCCACTTTCTGTACAGGGAAAGGGATGCAAGTGTCTCATTAAGGCTAATGATAATTTTCTCTTAAATAAAATTTTTATTAAACATGACTAATTCCATTACTTAGTCATGGGGTGTGACAGGAGGGGTTTCTAAAGCTGTATATAACATTTATGTGTATAGAGGGAGCCAACAAAATGGGAAAAGAAAAAGAATAAAGAAAGTGGGTAAAGGAGAGACTTCCTTTACACACCCACCTAACTCCTACTTGTGAGATCAGAGTTCAACAATGCCCTGGGCAAGTCATCCTAAGCCATGAACAAACCCACTTGCCAGACGAAAGCACAGGGATGCTTAACTCGAGCCTCAAAGGCAAAAGGGCACAGCCATTATCTCAGCAGAGGCATACAGGGACCCTGAATTCAAAACATCCTGGCCACGGCCATATCTGCAGGTTTTGGCAAGTGGTAGGACCTCTCTCAGATCCCTTCTTCCCAATCTGAATCATCACCACGGTTAAAAGAGTTGGCAAATACCAGGTACTGCACACTGGGTTCCATCCACCTAAAGATTTTAACAGATAACCGATAGCATCATTTGGGGATCTTGACTCCTGCATTTATTGCTTTTCTGACCCTAGACACATCATTCAGCATACTTATAAATGCAGAGATAGATTGATGTCTATAAGATAGATAGATAAATAGGAAAAATGAAGGCACAGGTATAAATTTTTATGCACAATTTGGATAAAATGATACACTCCAACATATTGAAGTCTTATAAATAGACTAACATACACCATGCCCAGCACTTTGTGAGTGATCAGTAAGTTGTAGTTATTGCACTTTTCCAAAATCAGAAAGTAAAGTTGATTTTCAAAGTCCACCCACTTATGTCTTGACTTTTTAACTTTTGAGGAGCTTCTTCATAGAGCCGTTGAAGCTCATGAGAAGGCTACAGGAACAGAATGTCCTACATCCCTGTCTCACATATTGTAAGAGGACATCGTGTCCTGGGAAGTCATATATGTTGCTGAATTCACAGTTAATCCTACAGAAACAACCCACAAAAACAAGAAGAAATTGAGATGTCAGGAGTCACAAACTCTGATTACTATCTCTGTGCATTTAAATCAAATTAGTAATGATAATAATAGGCCCAAGTACCTTTTTGATTTCTTACCATGCAGCAGCACATTCTGAGGAATTTCAGGTGCTTAATTCTACTTGGTTTTCAGCACTGTCCTAAGCAATGGGCTTTTCTTAAGGTACTGTTTCACAGATAAGCAAACTGAGGAGCCGAGGTAAGATAATGAGTGATTTGAGGCTGAGCCAGGATTTGAAGCCAAAAGCTGACTCCAGAATTGAAGGCTTTAACTTCTGTACCAAGCACTAAATGGACCCGTGGGAGCATGTGAAAGGAAGTCCAGTAAGTCTGGAGTTTCCTTAGATGGTGGTGTGAAGGTTCTAAATTCATCTTTATTTCTTCATCTACCTTTAAGAATGCAAGTACGTTTTTCTTCAAGTATTTGTGGTCCATTTGTATTTCTTCTCTGGAGAAGTATCTGTTTAATTCTTTTGTCCTGTTACTGGGTTAGTTTGTTTCCTTGGTGTTGAGTTTTTAAAGTTCTTTATATATTCTGATTATTTCTCCACTGTGGAGGAGCAACTGGCAAAGATCTTTCCCCTTCATGCTTTGGTTTCCTTTGCTGGGCAGAAGCACAGTGTTTCATGAACAGGAAATGAAAACAGACTTCAAAAAAGATCAAATGAATTAATCTCACCAGAAAAGTAGCTTAGCCAAGGAGTACTAAGTCTGAATAAAACATTAGAAATAAATCAACATGAATTAAAATAATAATTGCTCTATAATACACTGAATATAAATGGTCTCAACTCTCCAATTAAAAGATGTAGACTGGCAGAGAGGATTGTCAGGACCTAACCATATGTTATTTAAAAGTGACTCATCTTTCAGGCAAAGATATTTATATGTGGAAGATGAAAGATTGGAAAAAAGATATATCTTGCAAATGGAGAAAAAAGCAAACAGGAGTAGCTACTCTCATATCCGACAAAGCAAACTTCAAGCCAAAATTAATCAGAAGAGCCAAGGAAGGCCATTTCATAGTGGTAAAGAACTCTAACAAAAAGTTATAATCATTGCAAGTATTTATGCCACTAATGTGAGTGCAGCTATCAACATAAAGTCACAGAGAGATTCCAATACAATATTCCTGGGTAATTTTAATACATATCTCTTACTAATAGGTAGGTCTTCCTGTAGATCTTAAAAACCTTTTCTTTGATTCCTTAATACCCAGAGCTACCACAGAATTTCAACCTAGGCACATGCTTGCAGTTTACTCAATAATTATAACTTGTTGACTTGTGCTAAATAGGAATCTACCCACATGCCACATTCCATGCCTACTGTCTTGACTCTAAAAATCTGAGCCTTCATAATTAAAATATGCAGCTATCCTGACTACTTAATTGCATGATGACTGAACTAAGAAATGAAGTCTTGGGTGTATGAACTTTATTTCAGTTCCAGCTTCACATTTATAGTAAAGGTCAGAGGCATCAAGGACACACACTGGTCTCCATGTTCCAGTCTTTGGGAAGGGTACCTGCATTCCACTTGCTGCAGGCCTCATGACTCCCAAATGCTCATACATTTGTTCACTCGTGCTTTCTGTGTTCATTTAATTGGGGGCAACTTGAATTTTTGTAATAGCTATAGAATTTGTGTCAAATGTCCAGGCCAAGTATCCATCCAGCCCCATCACCCTAGTGTAGGAATCCCTCCCTCATCAATGGGGTGAATAGGAGGTGAGTATAAAATCTTCTTAACCCCACCTAGTGTTTTAACTCTGACTAATGAAGGGGATTTGGGCTAAATTTTCAAGTAGGAGAGGTAATGCAAATTTTATGATCATGTATGACCATGTATGATCATGTAGAATTGAAAGCAAAGATGCCATGGTATGTCAAGAGTTGGCACTTAGGCTTGGTAAGATCTATTGTCCAGATCTATTGGACCCTATTGTCCAGAATCAGGACTAGTAGCAGCTTTCTTGGCCTGGAAAAGGAAGTTAAGAGCATATTAGATGGCTGGCTTTAAGCTAGTTTCTCATTCCCCATATTATGGCAAAGTTTGAATGCAAAGATGATAAGATCCATACCATATTTATAATTCAGTGGCTCTCAAATATGCATCAGAGGCTAAACTGCTTGATTAGCAGGTTAACTACTGAGAAAATTTACTAAATACAGCAAATTCACTAACCGCTGCTGCCTTTCATGAATTATAACATTAGTTCTAGTACACGGAGCCTGGAAGGTAATGGACCTTCCCTGTACCCCTGAAGTTAAGTATGTTTTAAACACATATTTCAAAGTTGTTTGAATAAAAATATCCACCATTAGGTTGGCATAATTTTAGAAGGCAGGAGGCCTTGCCTTACCTGGTATCTGTAAGTCCAGCTAGGATAATTTCAAACAATGACTACCTGAGTGTGTTAGTCACCTTTTTCATTGCTGTGACCAAAATACCTGGCAAGAGATACACAGAAGAAGGATAGTTTATTTTGCCTCATGGTTTCATAGATTCAGTCCACAGTTGGCTGGTTCCACTGCTCTGGACGTTTGGTTCCAGAGTGACACAGAACATTGTGGTGAAAGGTTGTGAAGCTACTCACTTCATGGCCGTCAGGAAGCAGAGAGAGAGAAGGGGAAGAATCCACAGGAAAGATGGACCCTCCCAGGGCATACCCTCAGTGACCCCCCTCCTCTAGCCATGCCCCATCTACTACAGTTGCCACCTAGTTAGTCCATGTAAATGTACTGATTAGGTTATAACTCTCATAGTACAATCATTTCACCTTGGAACATTCCTGCCTTAACACAAAAGACTTGGAAGACACCTCATATCCAAATCACAACACCTGACTGATACCATGAGACCAAAACGCTGCGTCAATGCACTGGAACGCTGCCTATAAAGTCAGAAAGGGAAGCTAATGACCTGCAGACCCAAGGAGGAAAAGACTTTCTCTCCCTCTCCTCCAAAGGAAACCATCAGGAGCAAATGCAGGAAAGCCATAGAAGTAGCTCTATGTATGTTGACGTGGAATGATCTTTATGGGTTAGATTGAGCAACATAAAGTGAGATCAGAGTTCAAAGTAGGATCTTCTTCTATACGTATTCTTTTAAGAGTGAAATATATGTGGATATGCACTGGAAAACTCTGGAAGGATGTAGACACACATACACAACATAGAAAGGATTCTCTGTGAAGACAAGAGCAGGGAACATGGAAGGTAAGGCAATTAATTTTCAATGCTTCTAGCTGTTGCAAACTCCTTTGCATTGTTTGATTTGTTTTAATCATGGATGGTATAAATTGGGCTTTTTACAACATATAAACATTAATGTTTTTAATCTTGTTACAATTTTTATTATAAATGCCCCCCAAATACCATGTATTAAAGTCTTGGTTGAGCTATACCTTTAAGAGGTGGAGCCTATTGGGAGGAAGCTAGGTCACTGGTGTGCATTGAAGGGCGTATTGAGACCTCTGCCTCTTTCTCTCTCTGCGGTCAGCTGCAGGAGATCTGCAGCTTTGCTCAGCTCCCCTCTCCCTGCCTTGAGGTTCTGCCCACCACAGTCCTGGAGCACTGGGGCCAGGTGACCATTGTTTGAAACCATAAGACCAAACAAACCTTTCATCTCTTTTGAGTTGATTATCTCAGGCATTTTGTAACTGGGATGGAAAACTGACTAAAACACCCCCAGCATAGAAAATAACCATAGCAACTTTAATATTTTAATTTCTTATTAAGTTTCTTATTCAAAGCCAGACCATATATAATAATATTTTCACTTAGTGGTTATGATCTTCTCCTAAGGAAGACATGTATTAAGCAATCCCAATTGACAGAATGGAAGCTGAGGAAGGCTAAGTAATCACCCAGAGCTACATATCCCTCATCTAGACCCCTGACCCATCATTTCTGTGTGAAATCCAAGCTAATTTACCACTGAATTCCAAAATTCTTTAAATTTCAGACAGGTTCTAGCTGAAGTATCACATGTACACTTTTATGACTCTTTTGCTCAAATCTGTAATGTTTTCAAGGTTGTATTAAGAAACTGGGGGAGTAAGTTTAGGGTGATTTCCAAGAGGAAAGTTTTCATTGGAGATCACGTGCTTTAAGCTCATATCATAATTTAACTTTTTTTCAAAATAATTAACAAAAGGAGAAATTCTTATTCATTTTTCCAAATTGCTGAAATTATTTTTTGAAATAGTGTTTTGTGTTCCGTAGCAGCTCATCACTGCAGTTTTAATGCTACCACTGGGTCTTCTGTCTTTTAACTGAATTGCCTGAAGGTAATTTGCATATCATTACAAATAATTACTTGCAAATTTCACTAGTAAAGCTCAGCTTGGAACTGTGATATCTTTCCCCAATAATGGGTTCAAAATAAACAAAATTGCATTCATTGATCTAAAGTCAAGTAAACATTCGGTAAGCTCTATATATCCAATTCAGGGAAACAGAAAAATCTCTGTCTCTGGAATTGGTGTCATACCATCCTGAGCCACTTTTTAGAGCTTATTACTTCTTATTCTAAATTGTCACTGATCACAGCAATTGTGATTTTGGCAAGAGACCACCTGGATGGAAGGTGTAGTGAGGCCATACACAATCTATTCTTTTTTCTTTATTCTCCAGAATCATTACCTACCAGAGAGGAAAATAACAGGTCTTACAAGTAAAACACAAATTAATTTAGTCTTCGCAAAGTATAAAGTATTCCAGTCATCTGTTTATGTGTTTAAGAACAAGAAATATGAATCTATTTATTAATATAGTGATAAATAATTCAGCCTTTTGCTTTGGTTCTATATTATGGTCAATTAATAGCAGAAGACAGAAGCAAAGGCATATGGGCAGTAGCTACTGGGCATCAGGAGCCCTGGTGTGGGTGGTGTGTCCTGGGGGATTCTCTCCAGTTTCAGAAGCAGACAAATGAGCTTGGTGGACATGCACACACACACACACACACACACACCACACCACACACACACACACACACACACACACCACAGGATACCTAGTGGAAGGAGGTGGTTCATACTTGTGGAAATCAATGCCTGTTTGTTTGTCTGTTTGTCCCTGACATGAAACTTTCAGATTTTTTTCTTTTAATACTTCTGCATCAATATCTTTAAAAAATTCTTCCTTGTTGAATGACATCATTGTAGAAGGCACTGTAAATTTACATGAAGTTTGAAGACACAATATAGAGAGAACATGAAGTTTACCCACTTTCCCCCAACAGTGCAGAAGTGTAACACCGTGATCACATTAAAGACATCGATGCTGATACAACACACCAGTCTCACTCAGAGTTCCTCATCTCCATTGGTTCTTGCCCCTGTGTGTCACCTGTTCATGTTTTCATCGAATTGGGCTCCTGAGCAGGTGCATCTTGGTCAAGATCCCTTTTGATGATCTTCTGTATCTGCTCCCCTCAGTCCACATCAGCTGTGCATAAACCCTGGAAAGTGCTGATCTTGTCCTCATTTCTATAATTTTGTCACTGCAAAGCCATTATGTCAGTGAAAACCCATGCCATCCAAACTTTGAGGACTGGCCATTTTCATGGAGTGTAATTCCCTGGGGACTCGATGTATACAGCAAGAGCTCCCTGTGATACCACTAAGCAGGCCCCATGGAGTGGATGGACTCAGTTTCCTCAGACACCCTCTCATTCAAGAACATCTACCCTGTTTCCAGCTTTGGACGAGGCCCAGCCAATCAACCCACAACAAAATCCAAAAGAGCAAAAAGCAAAAACACAACTGCTAAGGACCACCCTGTGGAGGTCTTGAACTTTGCTAAGCAGATGCCCAGGTGCAGTTGCTGGGTTGTGCCGTGATTGCTATTTAGTTTAGCAAGCATCTCCCCTACTGCTTCCCAATCACTGCACAGCTTTACTTTGTCACCGGCTCCTCCTGAGGGACTGGTTCTCTCCGCATCCTCGCCAGCACTGGGGTTCACATTTTATAGTAACATTGTAGCTATTCTTCTGGTTTTACCTAGTGTCTTAATGGTTTCAGTTGCATCCTCCTGATGTCTAATGATGTTGAACACCTTGTATTGTCCCCATTTGTTATCTGTGTGTCTTCTTAAAAAAATATATCTATTTGTATATTTTGCCCACTTTTAAATTATATTTTTGGATTTACTTTAGGTAATTTTTATTTATTTCTTTTGGTGGGGGTACTGGGGCTTGAACCCGTGGGTGCTTTATCACTGAGCCACATCCCCAGCGCTTTTTATTTTTTTTATTTTGAGACAGGATCCCCTTAAGTTGCACAGGGCCTCGCTAAATTGCTGAGACTGGCTTTGAACTTACAATCCTCCTGACTCAGCCTCCTGAATCCTTGGGTTTATTTTATGCAATTTTTGAGTTGGGGGAACTTTTGTAAGTTCTGGGGAGAAGACCTTTGTGAGATATATGGTTTGTGAATATTTCTATCAACATAGAGCTTGTCTTTTCATTCTCTTAACACTGTCTTTTTCAGAGCATATGTTATTAATTTTAATGAAGTTGAACTTCCCACTTTCTCTCCCATGGTTCTAGGGGTTTGCAGTGTGTCTAGGTTCTTTGTGTTTTGTTGTTGTTTTGCAAATCAATTCCCAGTACTCTCCATTGAAATGACTGTCAACTCCACATGGATTTGTCTTTTCACCTTTGTCAAAGATCAAACTTCATTTGACTATGTTTACGTGGGTTTATTTCTGGTCTCTTTCCTCCTTGATCTGTGTGTCTGTTCTTCACTGATATCCTACTATATTGATTACTGTCATCTCTTCAAAGAATTTTTGGTATCAGGTGGTCTGAGTCTTCAACCCTCATAATTTTTCTACCTTCTATTTGGTATCCTAGGTATTTTGCTTTTCCATATGACGTTTATAATCTATTTGCCAATTTCACAAAATTTTGGAAGGCATTTTACTTATAGATCATGTTGAAAAGGATTGATATATTAATACTGATCATGCAATATATAAAAATATTTCTTCATTTATTTATATGGTTCATTTAAGAAAATCAGTTTTTCAGTTTCCAATATGTTGGTTCCTTATACATTGATTTTTTAGATCTATATAAAGTATTTTTCTTGAGGGTTATATAATGAATAGCAGTGTTTAGTTTTTCCTCTCCAATTTTAATTTTCCATTTCTTTTATATAGGAAATACTTGGCTATTGTGTATTAAGCTTGTTTCCTGCCACCTTGCTATATTTATTAGTGCAAAGTTTTATTGCTAATTATTTGAGATTTGATACAAAAATAATTATATTCTCTGTAAAAAGAGTCACCTGTCTTTCTTCCTTTTCTACATGGGTGCACTCTATTTTTACCTCTTGCTTCCTTTCACTGTCCATAACCTCCAGTCTGAGGTGGGCCAGAGTTCTGAGAAAGCAGAAGCTTATTTTATCAGATATGTGCCAGCTGAAAGCATTAGTGTCCCCACCCCTCACATTTGGCCATCAGAGTGATCACAGCCCCAGTCACCCAGCTCTTCTTTCTCCCTGGCTCTGTAAGACCCTAGAGCAGGCCCCTCACCCTAGAGCAGGCCCCTCAGCGGGAAGTTCAATTATATACAGATGTATATACAGTACATATATACAATGTATTATATGTCAGGCAAATACCAAACAGTTCTTCTCCAACCCAAATCTGAACACAAAGCAGAGGCCCATGAATCCTCACTCCTCCTGGCACAGAATGACACTCAGTGTGGCTGGGGAGTCTCTGCCGGCCCCTTCCCATCCAGTTGTCCAGGCGGTGCCCATCTGCCCTCAGCCAGGCCAGTTCAGTGCCATGCCCAGGACACCCACTGCTCTACTTCCTTTGCTGGAGGGCTCTTCCCTGTGCCCACTTCAAGCTCTCTGGTGCTTAGATCTCAAGACAAGGGCCTCTTCTGCAGGGAGTCTCTGTGAGTTCTGAACTACTGTGGCTCCTCTAGGTCACAGCCCTTGTTTATAGCTGCAATTTCCCTTTGCATTATGTGAACATTTGACTTACATTTTGATTTGCATCTCTTTTCTCCACGGAAATGTAAGGGGGTTCTCAATGGCCTGACATATTCAGTAATGATAGTGTCCATAATTAATTGAGGAGTCAACCAACTGAGTGCTAATGGAGATGAACAATGTTTGTTATCTCAAACAGCACAGTCTAAATATGGACTGAGGGCTTACACTTGGCCAGATACTGTCATTTGCATTAAAGATATTTAGAAACACAAACAAAATGCTTCTCTCATAGTTAACAGTATCATTGAGAGATGCACATAAAAATAGGGACAAATGAGGGTTTTACAAATATGTTAATGGAAGTTTTGATAAATAATTAAATATTATGTAGCATGGAAAAGTAAACATGTATACATTCATGAGAGCATGATGTGTGTCATATCTATGCTGTGTATGTGGACACACATGAGCACACATGATTATGCATGATAAATGTGTATCATGCACACATTATGCATGCATATCTTCATATATGTGCATATGTAGTTGTGTTTTTATATATTTAGTTGTAACATTCTTTTGTTCAGAAATGGCACATCCTAACTATGAAGGTCGTTAGATCATTGGGAAGATGAGAATCATTTGGCATGTTTTCTAGTTATTATTATCAATTTTCATTCTGTTTTAATCTTATAATTTCAACATAAAATTATGATTTTAGTTCATGTTTATAATGGCTTGAAAAATAACTCTGATTCAATGAAACTGCTCATAAAACCCTGTAATCTTTTCTGTGTATTTTAGCAATATGATTTTATAATAATATTATAGTTAAATGTATTTGATAAATAGTATTTTAGATAATGTCATTAGATTTTAAGTTAAACTAGATACCAAGACAAAAGAATATTTATTTATAATATTATAATATTATAAAATTAAATGGGGAATGTATATGTAATTAAACTTAAGTGTAAATTAATACAATCAATATACAGACAACCAATGCTGCATTAGCCATTAAAGATCAGAGGCACAGAGTGACTGAGACCATGTTCTCTCACAAAACAATGATTCAAGAGCCAGTGAAATTCTAATGTTTCACACTTCCAAGATAGCATCACTGTGATTAAAAAAAAATACACGATTTTTACTCAAATGTGGAATTTTTGAGGCTCTCTGTTTGTTCATGCTTCTATCATTTTGGAGAGGTGACCACAATATGGAGAGGTGACCACAACAGGCCAGTTCTATTTTTCTATAAAGCAAACTTGATACCACAGAGCCTGAAGTTCCAGAGTGGTGATGGCTGGTGTGTGTGTGTGTGGGAGGGGGCTCTGAGGCCCTGGAGGAAGACGATAGACACTGGCAGGAAGTAGTCACTGCAGAGAACACTATTTTTCCATGGGACTGAATCACAGCAAACAAGAGGTCACAGAGGAGAGCGCACCAACTCCAGGTGGGAGCCACCAGTGCCTCCGAAATTGCTGCAGTCAGGGGCTGGGATGTGGCTCAGTGGTAGAACCCTTGACAGTCCCTGGTTCCATACCCAGGACCACAGAACAAACAAACCAACAAACAAGAACACACACACACACACAGACACACACACACAAAAAGAACACAAAAGAAAAACACCTTGCAAATGCTGCCATCTGTTCCCGACACCCAGAAGCTAAGCTAAGTAACATCAGAGCTTACTGAGCGCACCTCCCGCGGTGGGTGACCAGGGAGGGGAGTCAGCCGGGAAGCCTTGAGCCTAGACGATCGGAGCCCAGCAAATCTGAAGGGCAAAGCAAGGAAACCAAGGTAGGCAGGCCTCACACAGCAGTGCAGCTCTGAGAAAGCATTGGCCGTCCAGCCTGGAGCTGCCTGGAATACATGGGGGCCCCTCGTCCAGGGTAGTACCCATCCGCGGCCTCTGCGCAAAGGGCTGCAGGAGGAGACCCAGCCCAGGGTGATTCTTTGCACTTGAGAAGTCCAGATTGTGGGGTTCCTTTGCAGCACACCTTCCTTTTAAAATTATTTTAAAACATTCTGGATTATAGAATAGGCTGTAGTATCAGAATAAAAGGAGAAAATGTCCATAAAAATAAGGGGAAGATGGTTGCAATTGCCCAAACTCTATCCCTCAAAAGCAGTAGGTCTGGATATTTGAATCCTATTTTCTGTGTAAATATAAATCTTTGCTTCTAGTCACTGGTGGTTGAATGGTTACAGCCAAGTTGCCTGAAATAGTTAAGCAATTTGTATTTCAAGTAACATTTCCAAGATAATATCACACACATCCAAAGATATAAAATTTACCATGAGAAAATGAAAACTCAGATTATGTGTCTCTTATTGATTATGCGAGTTCTAAGCCCAAATTTACAGGATGGCCGTAGATTTTACAGACAGAACTCCACCACACAGTGTTGATACTCCGGGTGCCTGATCTTTCCTGCACCCCAGCCGAAGCACTTCTAAAGCCCTGGCCCCGAAACAGGGCCATTTCCTTCCATCTCAATTTTACAAGCCACTGTGAAATCCTTCACAGCCCAAACCAACACCTTTGAAACACAGCTGCTCTATTGAAATCCATAATCCATTAGCTCAATGAATGTATTTGACTCCTGTAAATTTGAGAAATGTTGTGTCATTTTGACAGTTGCAGCCAGAAGCCTTCAGATGCTGACTTGTGTCCAGGTTGGGCCACCTCTGGTTTCACCTAGCCAGGGGCAGTCTGGCTGAGGTGTATTTCAGTAAAAGCCTAAGCAAACAAGACAATAAGACACCTCCCTCTAAATAAATAAATAAATAAATAAATAAATAAATAAATAAATAAATAATTCACTGCACAGAGCAATTCGTTTTCCCTGGAAATGGGTAAGCAGGTGCTGGATGTTTTACCAATTAAATTGTGAAGCTGATTCTGCAAGGTCCACTTTGCTTTCTTAAGGGTATCTTTTTAACAAAAATGCTGATGTACGATTATTTATTTGCCTGGTTTTTCTGCTTTCATCCTCTGTCATGAACATTTCATGAAAAATGTACCCTTTTCTCCCTGTCTACTGAAAACCTAATGAGCAAAAAATGTGAATGCATTTAACACACACACACACACACACAATGTTGTGGGGAGTGCAGGGGGTGTGGACCCAGGGTGGCTCTGCACTGTGGGTTCATGTAATGTTCTTCTGCCGGGTTCTGTGCTATCATCACAATCAGAATTCCTTCTGATTAGAAAAAGAGATGAAATTTAAAACTCAAGAAAAAAGCAAAACGAAGGGAGAGAGAATCTGGTGTCAAAGTAAAACCAAATGAGATGTGAAAACAATAATTACCAAGACTGGAGTGGCTTCTTTTCCCCCAGTAACCAAGTTTCCATTTGTTCCCATTTTTTCTCACTGTGCAAAAGTATCCGGGGTCCTGAGTGGGGGTCTGTAAATGTTTTTATGAGTTGCAAGGATTTCAGGAACAAGTTGGTTTCCTCTGAAGAATGCAAGATGGTTTTAACATAATAATCAATCAATGAAATCTCCTATAATAATAGAGAAGAAGAACAATGAGATTATCTCCACAGCTGCAAATGGAAACATTTTTCACCATCCAATATCGATTCCTAATATAAAGTCTCAGTAAACCAGGAATCAACATTTACTTCATCAACCTGCTGAGAGGTTTTGACAGAATTCCCACAGTTGACAGCATAGGTAATGTAATAAACTACCGCCTCGTTCCCAGGACTGGGAACATCAGTACTTCTGACCAGTGGCTCTCTCCAGGACTATACTAGGGCTCCAAGGAAGTGCAATAAAGCAAGACTAATAAATAAAGGACAGAGAAGATGGAAAGGAAGAAGAAAACCTGACTGTGTTGGCAGATAATATGATCCGTTATGTCGGAGAGCCTAAGCATTTTTCTAAATGCAGCTAGAGTTAATAAATGAGCTTAGCAAGATTGCAAGATACAAGATCCCAGAGTGCAAAAATCACCTGAATTTCTATGCACATGTAATGAGCCACATCAAATTGAAATTGAGAATGCAATGCAACTTAAAGAAACAGTGAAATATTAAATATCATAGTATAAATTTATCAAAAAAGAGACAAGTCCTGTACATTGAAATATCAACTATCAAGGTGGTAGTTTATTCTTGTACATTGAAATATGACTATTGAAAGAAGACATAAAACTAGGCACATATATTTTGCTCATTTATTGAAAATTTGAATATTCTAGTAGGTGAATTATTTCTTTAATCATCATCCTCATCATCATCATCATCATCATCATCATCCCCAGTTATGGATTCATGGAAAATTAACAACTAATTGAAATTAACAATCTCATTTTTTAAATTATATTATTTTATAAACCAGAAAGCTACAGAGTCAAGTGCAAAATGCAGGAGCCATCTTACGCATGTGTGGGGGAGAGCTGGCTCAGTTCTTCCTGACTGGGCTCTGAGTTTCATGAGCTCAAGTAGCCAACTCTGTGCATGCACCGATGCCAGGTTTCAGAATGATGTTTCAGAGTGAATGGTTAATGAATTTATCTGAAAATAAAAATGGATGGGTTACACAAACTGGTCATTATTTTTTATTTATTCATGGATTCAACAAGCATTCTATTAGTCCGTGACAGGCACCCTGCTCTGATCACCAGCTGTCCACCTCTGAACACATGGGAAGGCTGCATTTCTTCACTTCCTGGGAACGGGCTTGTGGGAAAGTGATGTGGGAATGGGCAGTGATGTGCGAAAGGAAGTTAACACAGCCTGCGTTTGATGACTTCACTCTCTGCTCTCATCCCTGCATCAGATTGCATTCCCCAGAGTTCAGAGGACCCGTGGCCCTTGCCACCAAGACCAACAAATCATGCAGATCATTGGCATGACTGCAAAAGAATTCCTTTTTGCTTTAAACTCCAGATGGACAAAAATTTTTCTCTGTTGACACAGATGATGCTAAATTTTAGAGTTTGGGGGCAGACATTCTCTGGCTTTGCTACCAAGCTTTGCTCTCTCAGCGTGAAAGCCACCATAGATAGTATGTGAACCCACAGGAAGGGCTGTGTTCTGGGGAGACTTAACAGCCCAGGGATTTGGGTTGCCTCTTGCATGCGCCATCTCTTTAAAACACTGAGTTTTGAGGTTACTGCCCCAACACAGCCTTGCCCACCTTGACACAAACAACCACCACCCTCTTGTAGTTTCGGGCGTCTATGAAAGGGGTGACCTCTGACCTCAAGAAATGACATCTAGGAAAAATGGCTGCTGAATACCGAGGCACAATGTGATTGATATATTGATGGATGTCTGTGTAGCATGACATATTGATGAACAGTCTGCTTATTTTTTTAACTAATAACAATTTTTTTTCTCCTCCAATGTAATAATCTCATCCATGATGGGATAAAGCCTCTTGCTCTTTCCATACTTCTCTTGCTTACTTTTTCCTCATCTGCCACCAAGAGTGACTCTGTGAGAACCTCCAGATTCTATCACCAAATAGCCAAGTGGCTCCTAATTCAGAATACTGTGTTGTTCGTATCTTTACTTCTTCCTTCACACACAGAAATCAACTACATCAAAGATGCATTTTATGACTTGAATCATTTGCAAGGAGCATCCTAAGTCACCACTGAGTTTGGGAGGTACCACCGAGGGTGCTGGCTGTCACCCAGACATCATCACCCTCTGCACTGAATTTCAAAACACCTCCTCAAGACCTGTGCAAATGGCACTCGTGTTTTATCTTCATGGTGGGATTTGGTACAATAACTATTTTCCCCTGTAAGTTTTGATATCTTCCAAATTTTCTCTAATAAGCATGTGTTACCTTTGTACTAAAATGAATTTATTTGAAGGAAAATACATTACCACTGCTATTCTTCATAAGCCTCCTAATTATCGGGCAGATATTACACATTTCACGCCAGGTTGCACACTACCAGAACAGCAGGTCTCTGCAGAATTCTCGGGATCTAGGACGGCAGGTTGGGCTTAGCTTCTTCAGATAGGGGGTGGTAGGGGGTGTTTGTCTCTGGCAAGTGGGGAGAGGACTCACAGGACAAAGCCTTGCCTCAGAAAGTGACAGGATTGATCAGCAATGTCTGCTGCAGATTTAGGACAGGTAGAATATGGAGCATCTAGTGACTGATTGTTGGGGTCAGCACCGTTGCTGACCCTAATGGCAGCGCATTGATCAGTCGATAATGATCAATCATCTCCACTGATGCTAATAAGAGGAACACTAAATCATTTTGTTTCACAGAAAATCTCTGTGCTGGTGGAGTGTATGCAAAGCCAGCAAGAAGATTCTCCTCCTGCCAGAACCTTCTCAGCATCCTGAGTCTAATGCACAGTGCTCGAAGCCACCATCCACATCACCCGACACCAGGACGGCCACCACCCACCCACCAAAGAGTGAACTTTGAAGAAGTGAATAATGAATTTCTTATTTTCTCTGTATAAATAACACTAAAGGCGATATTAAAAATGCAACTGAGCATTTATTCATATATGCAAATCATGTTTCCAGAAAACAAATTGGGAAATTAAACTCATCAGCTCAACCCCAAGCTAAAAATTATATGATTAATTCTTACTTTGTTTTCCTTTAAGCAACAAACAGACTATCAAAAATTTGAATCTGATAGGCTACTAAGTGAATTGTTTAAGGAAAACAATACATTTACTTTTACATTTTTTTTGCATAATAGATAAGCAATTCTGTTACCTCGGTACAGGTGCTTTTATATAAATAGAGTAACTTATTTCTTTCCATGAGCATGATGTTTTATCATTATTTGAAATGGTCTTTTTGTAACATCATTACCCTATAATTGATGTATAATAAACTGTGTATATTTAAAGTGTACAATTTGATAAAACTTGACATGTTTATGCCCCAGAAAGCAACACCACTACAAGGATAATGTGCACATCTCTGCCTCCCCCAAGGATTCCTCCTGTCTTACTCTAGGCAACTGCACAATGCCTTCTGGTTGGTATGGATTCATTTCCCCCATTCCTTTGTACAAACAGGATCATGCAGTTAAGTAGCCATTTGGTTTCCCTCGTGCTCTCTGTGTCCATTCCATATTCCTTCATGCTGTGAGCGTTGCACAGTCCCGTCCTGTCCCCTGAACACTGTGTGTGTGTTCACCTGCAGAGGCACATTGGGGCTGCTGGGTTTTGGCCTCAGGAAATCTGCTATGAGCATCACGTACACCCTGCTGTATGGCTCTACCCACTCCTATCTCTTGGGTAAATATGCTGGTGTGATGGTTGGTTGTAGAACAGGTGTGTCTTTGACTTCTTATGAAACTGGCCAACTGTTGCACAGTGTCATAGGGAAGGCATGATTCCTGCATTTCCATTAGTGATGGATGCTGGTTAGAGGTGTTCTGCCTTCTTGCCAGTGATTGGCATGGCGAGTCTTCCTAATCTGGGTGTTCTCAAAGGAGCATGGTGGAATCTCATTGTAGTTTTAATTTGCCTTTTGCCAGAGGGTAGTAATGTTTAGTATCTTTTCATACATTTATACTAAATATTCTCATTTTGATGAGTTTGTTTAGTTTAATGTTATTTGGAAGAAATTTCCTATGTTCTGGACTGAAGATCATTGTCAGATGAATATATAATCCACAAACATTTGCCTCCATCTGCCTTTTGATCAACAATCTTAAATTTTAAGTCAGATATATTATGTTTAAATCTATTATGTGTCAACTTGAGATGGTGTAGCAAATGAAACTTTGACTTCTTAAGCATCATACAATTTTCTCCTAGGAGCTTTATAGGTCTCTGATGAACTTCAGTTAGTTTCATGTGTGGCTGCTGAACAGATAGTCCACTTAGTATGTATTTAGGTGCTGAGTTGTTGCAAATCTTCTCAGCGTCCCTATGGCTTTTTCTGAGATCCCACTTCTGCCTCTGCACCCGAGACACTCCCAGGGCTCTTCTCTTGGCCTTGCAGCCACGATAGGGCTTCACCACTCTCTCCTCTCTCCATGTCCCATTGGCCCCAACCATCTGACACCCAGTCTTTGACACTCTTGCTTCATATACTTTTCTGTTTCCCAGAAAGGTAAATTCAGATGCTGCTCTTTTATATGGTCAGCAACAGAAATTTTTGTTTTTTATTCAAAGTCTATTTTAAGATAAATTCCCTATGAAGTTGACAAAATCAATGCAAATTCCAGAAATCAATAGGTGACATGCTATTGAATGATCTTGGTACTCCAACTTCCTTACCTAAAGTGTGTACAGAGTTGCTGCTGTCCTATTTACATGGGGTGGTCTTTCCTGCCAATCAATTCATCCTTCATACCAGTACCTGAAAATTAATTAATTTATACTGAAAAAAGCATCTGGGGTTCAGCTTGAGAATTAAGTTTCCCAAATTAGTTTCACATCAGCTACATTCATTCTTTCAGTAAGTGGTTTTCTTGTACAGGATTATAAATATGCACAATCTCATTTATAGACTCACATGTTATAGGCAGCTAAAGTTGCCTGAACGTATGCATAAATGTGCAACATTTGCATAGCAGTTTAGAAATATTTACTTTCCAAACATTCTCCATTCTATCATCCTGTCTTATGTTTTGATATCGACAGATTCATTGGCAAGGATTTCACGATTTCTAAGACCCTGTGTAACCAATTTGTAGATATTCTCTTTTTTTATATAAAATAAGCCAAACATGTTGTTCCAATTGATCCATCTTTCCTCTTATCGATGCTTAAGGGAATTTTTTTGAAACACTATACTAGAGTATCAATTACAGAGAGAAATGAAGTAACTAAAAATATATGTCGGTGAACATATTCATATTCCAATATGCAGCGCTTTTATTTTTTAAACTTTTTAATAATGTTGCTTTAAACTAGCTGCTGTATTTACTGGCAAATGCTAATTCAAGTAAAGTCTTTTGAAGTTTAGTTGAAAGAAAAACCTGAAAATATGACTGAGGAGGAGTCACAGCCTTCTCTGGTTTTTCCTGGAGTCATTCCACTTTTTTTCTTTTCTTCTTGATCAGAATAATGCAACATACGGTCTTGTTCTAAATGTCCATAAAAAACACTGTATTCCCTGTTAATACTTCTGATATCATTAACCCCAAGAATTTGAGTGATGTTTTGAGAACACTGCTCTTTACAAATATGTTTGCTTTTTTTTTTTTTTTGCTCCAGTAGAAATGTAACTGCATTATTACTAAGTTTCCTCCCCAAATTGCTGTGGATATTCCAAGTGCAAGAAGCAGGAGGATGAGGGGGATGGATAAAAGGGAGGGGAGGTCGGAAGGACACGAGCTGCATCCACCATCTGATATCAGCTAAGTGACAGGCTCTAGTGTGAGCTGAGTTGCTTCTTATAGTAGCTATTTTAATCCTATTTAGTATTCCTGGGAGGGTCCTCCTAAGGTTCCCCCAATTCTATGCAGGATGGCAAATCTGTTCTGACTTATACTTGCCTGCTCTGTCGCTAACAGTGGGCTTTGCACTTTGATGAGGTGATTGCATTGGTGGGTGTGATGGATATGGTGGATCTTCTTCATGACACTCATTTACGTTTCCTTGTTGATGAATTGCAGGTCCAGGACTTATTACAAAGCCCTGGATCTTCCCCAACCACAGGATACGGCCTCTGCAGAGGAGGCTGCCATGTATTTGGTAGTGATCATAACACTCAATAAAAATTAGCTTAAAATAGCATTATCTTGGAATCAACACTAAAGAATGGACGCTGCCAAGCCCAGAAGAGCTGGGACAATTATTAAAATGGAAGCCTAAAAGGGCAATGTTCTACTAATTATCAAGATGTATTATTTTTCTCCAGCAATTATGACTGTGGTATGGGTTCAAAGCCAAGTTGACCACTGGAGTAATCTGATTTCCTGGATAATCTGACTCTAACTGGATGTGCTGGGGTTGGAGATGGAGTAAAACTGGAAAATGGTAGCAATGTAACAAATAGGTCACTTTCTATAAGTAGAAATTCCTGCAGCTAGATCCCTGCCTCACACCATACAGGGACTGTGAAGTAAGAAGCTCCCTGAGTGTACCTTAAATATGTGCAGACCTTCTATGTCAATCTTGCCTCTATAAAGTGATTTAAACAAAGTAAATAAATTAAGTACATATTAGAAGCTTTGTGAACACCTTTGCACAATCATGTATGAAACAAATGCTGGATATTTGTCGAAAAAATTAATTAGGCTGGCTTCAGAATTTGTTCTGTGTAGAAAGGAGACCTTTTTCTTAGGAACTTTTAAGTTGTCTAATGTGTGGTCTCAGTTATTTAAGTAGTGAAGACATTCATTTAGAAAAGAAACAAAATTCAAAAAGGCTCTTGAAGAGTTGGATGCTTTAATTCAATGTAATGAAGGAATATGTCAGGGACACAGGATTGGACCAGCAACTAGGCTACTAAATAATGTGGAGAAGAGACTAAGCCAAGGCAGCTGGAAGGATGTGGGTAACATATCAGAGTCACAGGTGGAAATTGACACCGGAAACCATGTCGAGGAGGAAGCCATGGTACCTGCTGGCTGATATCTCCAAGCTCATGAGCAGAAGGATGTGGGACGCAATTAGCTGCTCACCAGAGGTTTCCAAGAAAACTGTCCTCAGGGGAAAGGGGGCCCTTGAGGACCAGCACAGCAGGTGATGGGGTAGTGTGGAGAGGAACACAAAGGCAAGTTTCCTGAGGGAGCCCAAGCCAAGTGAAGAATCAGTCATCTCAGAATCTGCAAATGCAGCCCGGTCCTATTTCATCTGTAAAACAGACAAAAAGGGGTTAAATCCTATCTGATAACCAAATCTGACATTAAATGCTATTCCTTCTGATAAAAGTTGATTTATCTCATGGAGGCATCAACTTTAGTAAAACTCTGTTGGTGTCAAATAGATTAAATGTAGAGACAGATGTATAAGGTTATCAATCGTTTACAAGAATATCTCTGATTAAATTAAATGCATTTCCCCAAAATTAAACAAAAGATAAACAAACATAAAAAAGTCATCTCACCTCAATAATCTAGAAATGATGTCTATTTCCAGGGAATAGGCCACCCACTGTCTTAGAAATCCACACCAGGCCCTGTGCTTGGAAGGCAGCTCTGCCCACCATTCTAACACCAGCCTGCATCTCCTGGAGAGGCCAGGACCCATCCCAGACTCAGAAAAGAGGCAGGTGGTGTCATGCACAGACCCTACCAAGCCCCTGGAGTCAGGAGCTCCCTGCAACCCAGGGCTTCAGGACACCACCCACAAGAGGGGTCCCAGGTGCCGGACATCAGTATCCTTCACCACCCTGTCTACATGCCCACGTACCAGGAACCACGCTTGGGCCTCTTTTAATCTCAGCATGTCCCTCCCTAGCCTGGAAAGTCTTTCACACACCCAAATCATTGCTATTCTGACAAAGGAATGTCTAAGCCTCAGGGCCAGTTGACTTCCTTTCAGTTCTTTGACTTTTCTCTCCCCTCTGCAGCCCTAGGTTCTCTAGCAACCTTCTTAATGGACACATTGACTGGCTCTGAGGGTGTCCGCCTCTGGCTTCTCCAGTCCTGCCTCTGGGCCCATGAAGCCCAGGGAGGCTCAGGAGACGATGATGAAGATGCACCCAAGAGACACAGCGGCAAAGAGGCGAGCTCCCTGTCGGTGTCTATTACCCACGGGGCCGAGATGGAGGTAGGCGTAGAGCAGAGGATGATAGAGAAGATGTAGGGAGGGAAGAAGAGGGAGGAGGGGGAACAGCAGAGGGGGTCTGGAGCAAAGGCCTGGGCAGAAGCCGTCACGGAGGACCCCACGCTCCATAGGTGAGGATGCCGAGGGCAGTCTCAGTCTTAGCAGGCTGGGGCAGGGCTCTTAGTGCTTCTTTCTCAGCTGTCCTCAAGTGGTCACCCGTGACTGAGCCAAGATGCATTGTCACTCCTTCCTCTGAGCATGAGAGGCACCCCACAGTATTCAGGCTTCTGCATGTGACCTGCTTTGCTGAGTAAGGTGTCAGTAGCTCTGAGGTTCAGGTGACTTCTGGGCTTCACCTGTGCATGAGCACCACAGTGCCTTTGGATGCACTGACATTTAAAATGGAGTCAATCAAGTGACAGGATTGCATTCCCAGCCTCCTGTCTGGATGTCACCTCATTGTCCCCAGCACCGACTGCAGAACCTCCAGGGTGTGCTTGTACTCTGAGCCTTTCTGGCTTGCCCTCACCTGCCTTTCAGCACCTGCTTTGTTCCAGTTCCATAGAAGCCTCCCCTGCCCAGTGCACTAGGTGGAGACCAGACCAAGACCCCCATTTGGCCGTGGCTGGGTGCAAGCCTTCTGGGGACCTGAAATACCACACGGCTCCCAGTGCAGTCCCCACTGGATCAGTGTGAGAAGGCAGACTGTGAGGACATCTCCACTCAGGGCTTCTGAGAGGACGTTTCTGGGGGACTCAGGGCCTGTGGTCAAGTTGTTTTTTCTGTCCTTGTTGAATTACGAAGGCAAACTGGGATCCAGAGCCAAATTGCTCAGAACAGTAAAGAGAAATGGTGACCTCGTACCACTCTTCCTCCCACAGACGGCTTTACTTCCTCCTAAGTGGTTGTTATATTTGTAAAATATTGACTTCCAGAACTGCTAAATCGTTACCCAGACCAGAGCACTCCTGTCTCTTGATAGAACTTACTGTGTCAGACAGAAAATTCCAAATGAGACTGTCTTCAGCGGGGTCTCACCTCGGGAGGAATCAGTGAAACTGCTGGACCTCACTGTGGCCTAAACCAGCTTCTCTATAAGAAACACAAAATTAATATTCTCTTTCTAGCTCTGTGTTGGTTACTCCACCAAAATGATATGTTATTTACTTTTCTAGTTTTCACAATTCCCAGATAGCAATGCCTTGAACCATTTCTGTTATTAAATAGATCAAAGATGCAATGACTAATTTAAAAACTGTCACTCACATGAATTTTAACTATGTGTAAGTTGAAACAAATTGGAAAACTGATTTTTTTCCTCCCAAGGCAATAATTCTTGACATTAGCAAAATCTCTCCAGTGTTGAAGTACTCCAAAAGTCCCAAGTCAGAAGGCTCTTTTAGGATGTTTGTCTCAATGTGGCCCCAGGATCCTGCTCCTTAGAGAATGGTGTCCTGCTGCCAGCTGCCCACCCCATCTGTGTCATGGTCACCCCCTGATTTTTTTCCCTCCAAGTCCCGCGATCCCACCTGCTGAGAGCACACGGGCTCCGCATGCCCACTTGCAGCCCTTCCCCCCCTCAATCACAGGAACCCCATTTCCCAGGGTCTTTGCCTCTGGGTAGTGCCCAGGTCAGCCTGACAGGAGATAGAAGAACAGAGGGGAAAAACCCAGGGTTTTCTCTCTTCCCTTCTCTGCCTCGTGCACTGCCTCTGCAGGTGGCCCAGTCTCCTTTGTGGCTCCGTCTCCCACTGGGTTGGTCCAGGATTTCATTCCAAGTTCCAGGTTCTCAGCTCTCATATCATCACCCCTCTCACCTCTAGCAGGGTAAAGGCAGCGTGTGTGGGTTGCCTGACTCTGGGTGGCTCTTCATGTCTTCCATCTGCTCTGGAAAAAGTGCCCTGAATTCAACTCCCTCTGATTGAAATACCTGTGCTTTCCCCTTTCTTACTAACTCAAGATGAGACAAATTCACCACTCTGACACTGTATTGAACACTTATATTTTGCCAACAATGAGAACATCCCTTTGTTCCATGACAAGACACCTGTCACCTAGGGCAGTGTGTCCTGGACTGGCCACACACCACATAGCTCTACCTGTCCTTATCTCTCCCTGTGGGCTGGCACCCACCATGGCAGCCCATCTGTGAGGACCCCGTTGCTTCCTGGCTCTCATACCAAGCAGGCGGTTCCAGACACAGCACCAGCCCTGTGGGCATCTTCAGGAGTGGCTCTGGCCCCAGGCTTTGTGCGCCCACCACCTCCAGGAAAAAACTTCAGACTCTTACCTTTAGGTTGGTTCAGGTGAGCTGCATCCTGCCCTTTCCTGCTTGGGGGAGAGGCAGCCTCAGCCCGCTTCCCTGTCTCAAAGGCTGCCCCACACCACCCCACTTCCTGGGCTCTGCGACTTCCTGTCCTTTGTGTGCACTTGTTTCTCAGCATTCAGTGGCAGCCTAGCAATCCACTTTGGACTATGGGATTATTTCCTATCACTGATTCATGGAGCCTGTGAACATCCCTTGGTAGCATCCAGGACAAAACATAAAGGAGAGCTAACCACACCAGGGGTCTGATGGTGACAACCACGAGAACCTGCCCGTCGGACCCCACAGGGCGTGTGATGGTGGGCTTTGGCTGCTCTGTCCTCAAAGCTGTCACCAAGTCTTTGACTTTTTCAAATAGCATCATTGAGAGGCGATTCACATGCCACAGCCCTCGCATTCAGTGTGCACTGGTCACAGGTCTTCTCTCCGTCTGCAGAACTGGCGGACCACACCTCCGTCAAGTCTTGAACATTTCATCTTCTCCCAAAGAAGCCCGGCGAGCTCAGTGCTGTCCTTCACTCCCCCAAGGCCACAAAGCCAGGAATCCCTTTACCTGCTTTCTTCACCCACAGACTTGCTTATTCTAGGTGTTTCCTAAAAACGAGATCCTGCGGCATGGGTCTGTGTGCTGTCCTGCCACACTGGGCGTTCCCTGATGGAGACTGTCCTGTGCCTCTGCATTGGCATTTCATGGCCTCCCGACACGTCCATCCACATCCCATTCCTCTTTCTTTCACAGACACTGAACTTAAGACTTCTCTCCTGTCCCTCCCCTCGCTCTCCATCTGTATCTCCAGAGGCATCTCCCCTAGAACATCTCTTGCAGTTCTAACCTCATCTTGGTTCCTGCTCTTGGAAAACCCAGACATCACCAGTGCCAATCTGAGGAAGAAAATATGAAATATGGGCATCAGCTGCTCTGTCCTCTAATGGTCGAAGCCGTGGGCACCCTCCCCAAATCCCCTCTCTACTTAGAGCTGCCACTTCTCTAAATCTGGTTAGTCATTATCAGTGGCTCCTTAATTTGGAGCTTTGGGTCATCTGCAGCATGAAAACGTAAATGTGCCGTTGACACCTCAAAGAGGGAGCACCCCGAGAGGCTCAGCTGCATCTAGACTCAGACAAACCAGCCCTAACAGTATCATTAAAAGAAAACTTAACCTATTCCATTATATTTTACATAACTTAGCTCAGTAAATCCCCTGCCGCCAGCAGTACTGATATTAAACAGACTTCACATGTAACTGATCAATATTAAATTCCTTAAACATCTATTCTAACCTCAGAATAACTAAGCTTCATAACTACTCTTATATAGCCCTCTTGCTAACCCATCCTTTGTAATCACCATTGATTTCAAGTGTGACAAGAAATTTAATTTTATCAAATGATGACATTTGCCAAATGCACAAAAAAATGAATTTTCCTCTGATTACGGGTTTTGATGATACTGAGTTTATTCTCTGCTCTCCAATGACAGAACGCTGCCATCAATACTTTAATCAGATCAAAAAATTGGAGATATTAAAGAGAAGAGGACAGGTTCCAAGAAACAGCTAGGATGTGGACTGGATCCACAGAGAACTACAAGTTGAATTTACATTGCTTATTTCAACAAAGAAATATTAATTTTATGTCTTTGGCTTGTGGTCTCATGCAATAACATTTCAGTAAACGTTTTAACTTCAGTTTCAATCCAGGAAAGTGAAGTTGACATTCTGGGCATTTGGTGTTTTATACTCTAAGCATTTTTTGGTGCATATTTGGAGTTAATGGGCCATGGTGACTTTTGGCCTGTCCTTCCAGCTGGGGATGGCCTTGCTCAGGCTGTATTCCTGGCCCGGAATAACAGGGCGCTTTCAGCCCTGGCTGAGGTTATAATCTTATCCTCTAGGGGGCACTGTCCTTCTTTGAATTGATGTGTAAACATCCAAAATACTGGAGTCTTCTACAGCTCAAAAGAAAACACTCATTTATTCCTCAGAGAACGTCTGAAGCCTTTCCTTTGGAAAACATTTGAAAAGAAAGCCAATATTCCCGTTTAGAAAACAATGTGGGCTGCTAGGATATTTTCTTCAGAGAAACATCATTTTCCAGTAATTGAGAGACAGAAAATGCTTTATTTAGCAATATCTGAACCAAACAATGAAAGTTTTAAAATGCTTTTTCATGTTGGGATGCTATCAGATACTTTACTGCACTACTCAGACCTAGGAGAGACGAGCCTTTTTAAACACACAACGGCACCACCAGAGTTTAACAGCTAAGTCTTCAAGAATCTCTCCCCGCTGTGTCCCGAATGCCAGCCTCAATTGCAGCTTCCCTGCTTAGAAACTCACTTGGAACCAGCAGCACTACTATGACAGAGGTGCCATCTCTTTAATTAACATGGAGCCCACGATGTGTTGGTTTCTAACTGCAGGGAGAAAGGTCCCTGCAAACATAGGTGTCTTTGCCAAGGGCTGGATCTCTGGGAGCTGTATCCAGGAACAGGTACTCTGCAGGCATTTCTGACCCCATCAGACACAGGGACTGAGCAGCTCCCACTTGAGCTGTCCTGGCAGTGGTCACCAGGAGACACCTGCTGCCTGTACCCCAGCCTCATCCTGTGCCCCTTCATTTGTGGCTTGTGGACGGCCACCTCCTCACCATACCCTCACCTGAAGGGAACAAGCTCTGGTTACTTTCCCTTCTTCTTATTCTAATCCCAACCTGGAGGCTCTACCCTCATGACCTCATCTAAACCTGTGGCCTCCCAAAGACCCAGCCTCTTCGTGAAGTCAGGAGGGACATAAACAAGCAGTCCCTGATGGCACCCTGTTAACATGTGGCTGCATGCATATCCTACTGTGTGTGTGATAATTGCCTTAATTGAAATATGTAAAAATGCTTATGATTTTTATGATCTTAATTTAGAGTGAAGAATCAGTTTGGGCCTAAGTCAAGATAGGAAGAAAATGATCTTGCTCGGCCCTGGCGATCCTTCAATGTACACTGCCTCAGGCCAAAACGCTGATGAGCAAATCTCTGTCCATGCAGGAATTATGGTTCTCTAGGGGTACGGACCTTTGTGAATATGATAGAATCTGTGAATACCTAGAATGTTCTTGGAAGTGTGACCATACAACTGGAAGTAGAAATGGCATCTGCCTCAGCCTGGGCTATTCCCAAGAGTCAACTACTGCTCCACTACATGCACAGGCCATTCCAAGGGTGAGCTGAGAGACCAGGGACTGGTGACGTGGCCCTGGGACCAAGCACTCCAGCCCGCGGGTGGCCTTTGTAATAAGGTTTTATTGGAACTCAGCCATTTTTTATGTGTCATCAGTGGCTGTTTAATTCACATCAGCAGAGCAGAGCCAGGGTGGCTGATCCCATATGGCTGGGAGGCCAAAGATATTTACAATATGGCCCTTCACAGAAAAGTTGGCCAAACCTGCCCTGGACCTTCCCTCTGAGACACCCCAACAGAGCATGAAAAATGTTCTCACAAGAGGGGGCAGCATGCCGAGAAGAGGCCCAGGCCAGCAGAGCAGAGTGGGAAGCCTGGTTGGGGTATCTGAGGAGACCACCCAACTCCATGGAAGGAAGGATCTTCCACTGTCCCACAGGGCAAGCTGTGCAGGGGCCCAGACTTGGGAAACTCTGCCCTCTTCCCTGACCCCTCCTCCTGGTGAAGCAAAGAAGGTAAAGTGGAGAGCTTTCAGGAGGCCGGCTCTCTCCCTCACCTGGACTTCTACACAGAAACAGGCGGGGACAAGGGCAAGATGACCAGAGACTGACCAGCAGGCTTCTTCTTATTCTGCATTAGATAGAGAAAATAAGAACTTTTCATATAACAACAACAGCAACAAAAAAGGAACAGCTAGGCCACAGGACCCCAAATAGTCAGGATAGACTTTATATCCAAGGTGAAGGAGCCTGCATGGAGGGCAGTGACCACAGACAGTTGTCCGCTTCAGGCTGAGTGTTGGTGTAGGATTTTACTCACAGATCCTAAGTGTTTCCAGGTGATTTCAGGCGTCCCTTGAAACCAATTATGGAACTAAGGACAAATCCTGAGGGGGCCTTCCATGTCCGCTCAACTACAGCTGATCTCTCAGTTCTCAAAGGAACCTTTTGTGTTCTGAGATTCCTAAAAAGCAAATGCATCTTATTAGTCTGCTGTATTTTTGGAAGCTGCAGGGAATCTAGCACATGACCAAAGGGAAAATGCTCTGACAGTGGTGTTGCCTAGGTCCCCCCAACTCAACTTCACCCCCTGGTACTCAGTGAGGCCAGCAGCCGAGACCCAGAGTCAGGAAGATGAGTTGGACTGGAGCTCAGCTCCAAAGAAGAGCCTGGCTCTGTGGGGAGGTGGTGAAGAGAGGTGTGGGGGACTCAAGGTAGACACCCTGAGCCAGTAAAGACAAGTGCAACCGGGCTTTCAAAGGAATGACATCTGCTGTCCTCTTCACCCCAAGTCTTTATTCCTGCACAATCTTAAATTATTTGATACACCTACATCATGAATAGGGAGCCCAAAATCTGTCTACTACATGGGGGGAAATTAATTTGATGGCCAGCATAAGATGAATCAGAGCACTAAATAACAAATGCTAAAGGAGCAGCCAGGGGTGACCATAAATGCCCAAGTTCCAGGGAATGGGAATGCATAATAAAGAGAAAGAAAGGAATGAAATTAAGTTAGATTCTGGAGGAAGATCGAGAGTCAGGGAATGCTTACACAGGACAGTGCAGGAGGAGAGGGCGAGACCCTTGGAGAGCGACCAAGAGCTTAGAACAGCCTGTTTAACTGGCAGTGGGGACAGATGAGGTGAGAATGTGTGTGTGTGTGTGTGTGTGTGTACACATTTGAGCAATTAGAACACACTTAGCAAATGGAAATTCTGTTTGTTAATCAGACAGGAAACTGATAGAGTGAGAGAGTCCCAATACAAGGTGATACAGAGTGACAGCTGGCAGCCTCTGCCTTCATCAAATAACCAAGCCTTTTGCAGATGAGCTTCCCCAGCTCCTGCTCTCAGCTCAGGAAGTACCAGTGGGCTTAAGTAGAAGTCTCTCCCTGTGTCTCCAGCGTCTGGTTCACAGCAGAGGATCTTTATGCTAAACTATAATTTCTCAAAGAGGGGAAAACAAAGGCTGACCCCAGTTTCAGTTTTTAAAATTAAGCTTAACTTCACCACTTTTTAACAAGAGCAGCCCATGCCTTTGTTCCCGAGAGGAACTGTCCTGATCTGATGGGATCCCACATGTGCGCATGAGGAATGAAAATGGTTTGCAAATCAATCCTATTGGCAGAAGAGCTGTTTTCTTCCTTTGAATTAACAGGATGATGTGGGCATTTTTGTTTACATAATGTTAGACTCTGCTGATATTAAGTAACGAATTAGCAAAAAGAGGCCAGTTTCCTTTGACTTCAACTAAACCACGGCACCTCGGCTGACAGGTGTCTTGTCATGCACACAGCACTCTTCCCAGAGGGAAGTCTGCATGGAACTCCCAGGAGAGCCTCAGTAGCCAAAGTCATTCCATAAAAAAACACAAGAAACCAATGGTAACATCCGTTCTCCTCTTTCCCCCCTGCCCTAAATAAGAATCAATATTCCCCTCTCTGAAAGTGTCCAAGGATCCCTGACTTATCCAGTATTGCAGGTCTCGTCTCCCACTGCCCCTCAAACCTCCCCTGCCTAGGGCTCTATGGAGTGTGCTCACAAATCTGCATAATCATCTCTTCTATTCTCAATGTTTTCTTCAGTTCTTAGAGATGTTAATCCACAGTGAGGAAGCTGCCAAGGGAAGGTAATTTAAACAACATCCTCTCATAACTGTCATCTGTCACCTTTCATCTTAAAGAAAAATAAATCAAACATGAAGCTTATGCATAACCCAAATGGCAGCGCAACATCATATTTAAGATATTTAATAAATGTCAGCTTCAGAAACTAGGATCTTCAAGGAGGTAATATAAAAAAAACCTGCTATTCCCGCGAAGCATATTTCCAAATGTTTCAAGTAAATGTCTTATAGGATGTGAGTACAGGGGCACACTACGGGGAGACAAGTCACAGAAACTTTTGCTAGTAGGACTCCTTTCAAATAGAAATGAAGATGAGCCCTGTGCGTTTGCAGAGGTGCAGAGCGTTGTGATAGACTCGAGGTCTTTTGAGCATCCTCAGTATAATTCCAACAATCCTTCTGAAGGTGACCAAATTAAATCAAAGAAAATAAATCATCACAATTACGTTAGACAAAAAATAATTTGAAGAAAGCTTTGCCTTCAGCAGCACATGCTGCTCTTGGGTTTTATCGCGGTCATTGGTCAGGGACACCCTGGGTGTAATTTTCTGTAGGACAATTACTCATTTGAGAGAGTCATTCTCTAATAAATTGGAAGCAGTAAGTGAAACAACCTGTCAACCATCTTCTCATTGGTGCAGCCACACTTTTTATTTTTTGGAATAATGATGCCAAGTTCAGAAGGAAGGAAGACTCTAGTACCTGACCGCTGGCTACACCACAGGCAGCCATACCTGCCTGTCAGCGATCACAGAAGTGGCATGTGGCTCTGCAGATGGGGATAGGAAAATGAACCCGAGAAGCTGCAGAGGGGGCTGCAGCCCCTCAACTCATTCCAGACCAACAGGGTGAACAAGAAGGTGGGGCAAACCCTGTGAGGGGGCATCGGACACCTGCCGAGTTTCTAAGCCTGTGGCCACATGCACCCCCAACCCATGTGCCTGACCAGGATGCCCCAGTGGTAATCAGCAAAGAACTTTCTAGAGGATGAAGAACATGGACAAGGCCTCCTGGGCAAAGACAGGCAGGCAGCCTCCAGTGGCCCTGCCCAGAAGGGGTGATCACCCCACGTCACTGCACTCACATGCTCTAGGTGAAGGGGGACTCTGGGCTCCAGGAACCGCTCCCTTCTCTTTGGCTTTCCCTGCAGTGACTTTGGGCATTCCTGAACCAAATTCTGCCCAGGACCTTCCACAGCCCAGCTGTGCCCAGCTCAGGGTGGCACCACAAATGAGCCCCCTCCCCCGTAACTCAGGGGCTGCATCTTTCCCGGGCACCAGCTGCACCAGGAGATAAGATAGAAGCGGGTACCTGCAGAGGAGCAGGCTGGGAACAGGCAGGTGTGACTAGTAGTACACGAGGGCGGGAGGCCCAGGGACACCATCCAACAAAATGCTCTTAAAAGCTTCTCCGTAGGGCGGGGCGCAGTGGTGCAGATCTGTAATCCCAGCAGCTTGGAGGGCTGAGGCAGGAGGATCGAGAGTTCAAAGCCAGCCTCAGCAACAGCGAGGTGCTAAGCAACTCAGTGAGATCCCATCTCTAAATAAATACAAAATAGGGCTGGGGATGTGGCTCAGTGACTGAGTGCCCCTGGGTTCAATCCCGATAACCTTTGCCCCCCCCCAAAAAAAAGCTTCTCAGTAGGAAGTCACATGCAAAGGGAACCAACAGCTTCAGAGAAGTATAGCTGCCAGACTGGCACTGTTCATATACATAAAGTGTGCACGGATGGAGTGATCAAGGTACCCTGTGATGTTACACACACACACACACACACACACACACACACATACACGGATATACGGGGACACTAATGGACACATATCCACTAAACTCTGCTTCAGATACAGACAATACAAACACAGAGCTTCACTTGGAAAGATCCTACACAAAAGGGCTCAAATCAGGTTGCTTAAAGACACTCCAACACGCTTCCAGATGTGGAGGAGAATGGCTCATTCTGGTGAGGAAGAAGTTGTGCATTTTCTAACAGGACCTGGCAGCTATCTTGCTTCCTGAGTGCATAGCATTCCACAGATGGGTGCGGTCTGCAGCTCTGTTTTGCTTTCCTTTCTTCTTCCACTCAACTTAGCCAGTGGCTCTGCTGCGCAAGACATGCTTGCAGCTGGGCTCCCAGGAGATGAATGCCTGGGTGCAAATTGCAGTTGAAGGAACAGCCTGGGAGAGAGAACATCAGAAAAGAGCATCAGTCCCTGAGGTAAGGTTGAAGAGAATCAGCTCCACACTGAGGCCCACACACAAACTTGAAGCCAGCAGTTGAGAATGCAGAGGTGTGGGCCCCTGGAGACTGCCTGCCCACTGACCCTCCAATCCTGGGAAGGATCCCCCCACTGAGATGCCCAAGACTCAGTGTCCCCTGGCATCTCAGAGCATGTTTATAAATGGAAAACCTTTCCAGAAGTAGAAGAGTTTGTTTCTAAAACCAGATTCCCAGTGGAAGAGAAAGAACCGTGTTGAAAGTCCAGAACAGAAAGAAGCCATTCAGCCCAAGTTCCAAGACAGAGCTGAGTTTATTACACTAAAGTTTCAGGGAAAACCTTCCCAGCCAGCCATTGAGTTATCTACTAAAATCCAGAGGCAGATAGCACTTCTGGAGTTTCCAAGCACAGGCGGTCACCATGTGGAGGGACAGCACCCTCTGCAATTTAAAAAATGTCCTTTAGTTTTTGGCCTCAATTTTTGCTGCTTATACAATCTAGCAAGGTGAATGTGTCTTGAGATATTCCTTCTGACGTTCTTGGAAGTCCATGTGAACTGTGAAAAGCTCAAGCAGCAGAAGGCTGGTCTACCTTACCCATCCCTGCACAAGGGGCGGACAGACACCTGGACACAGGTAGCTGGTGGATCCTGCCTCCCAGGATGATGTTTCTTACGCTTGGCCCACTTCAAGATGGGTGGGAGCTGTTCTTCTCCATGAGCAGTTTCATTCATTCCTCTTATTCATCTGCTATCTTCTTAACTCCACTGGAGCAATCACTGTAAAATTGAGATAAAGCTTTGACTTTCTGCTAAAGTATGAAAGATAATTCTTAGCAAAATAAAGTTAAGGTTATGGTATTAGACAAAGGGTAAAGTTGATGGCGTGAAGCAATGTCTGACTTGGAAGAGCGAACACTGAACAATATCTTAAAGCAGATGATTGTAATTCACAAAGGTGAATTATCTACATTTACCCCTAAGTTCTCCTTGCTGATGTTGGCTTCTTTGTCTCTCCTCCCAACCTTTCTATAAAAGCACCAACAACTGCAAAGTGTATTTTTCAAAATGCGACAAAGAAAGAGATACGTCCTATGATATTGTTCTAGATATTTGGTCAATAAAAAGAATATTACCATTTAAGTTGAGATTCATTTAACACCGAGCCTTAAATTATACCAGAAATCTACTGTCTTGCAGGGGATGAATCATTTTACATGAACTAAGTGACAGCTAAGAGGTTGATAATAATAAATAGGAGGAGAAATAGTAAGACCCAGATAAAAGGCAATAGGAATCACAGAACACAGTCATCATTTGAAATGTCAAGGTAAAACGATCATGTTGTCAGAGAAGCTACGTCTCCAGTACTATCATTTCTCCCCTACTGAGTAGATTCTGTTCAGAAGAGGCAAATCTTACCTATTTTTCAGTTGGGGTCATTAATCTTCACAAGATGTTAGCAGGTTAGGACCCCAGGATTAATTGCATTAGCTTGGCCCAGGATCCCACACCACCAGAGGGAATTCAGAAGGGGACACATATGTCATAAAAGTGCTCTGACCTTTGCCCCTGAGACAGGGAACAGGTTCTAAAGGTGCCTTTGTTTAGATGAATTCCATTTTCAAATTGAAAGGTAAAGAGAGTAGCGCCTGCCGCAGCCTGGGCTGGGAACAAAGCCACAGGTCTTTACTTCTTGCTTGTTATTTTAATTTATTTTTCATCAAAAAAACCCAAAAACTTTCATTCAAGCTGTGCCCAGCCAAAGAAATAAAGGTAGCTTTGCCATCCTGAATAGACACTGTTGACTCTTTGCCTCTTCCTGAGGCAAAGGCACCCACTGAGCGAAGGCACCCACTTCGAGAGAATCACCCAAGTCTGTCCCAGAGCCTGAAAGCCAAGGCAGGGAGCGAAGGGACTCCTCTGCACTAGCCAGAAGCTACTGTGGGAGTTCGTTACTCAGACCTTCCCACAAATTTGGGAGATCCCTGCTTAGTAAAGAAGACAGGCTGTGTGGACACAAGGGGTTGCTTCCCTTGTTCCCCAAATGCCACTCACACAGTGGTAAGGTGACTTATTTTTAAAATTTCCACCACAGCAGGACAAAGAGAAGGTAGAGGAGAAACAGGAACAGCACCTCGGAGTCACTTACCTGTGTGTCCAGGACGCCACATGGCCCACCGTGACCTGCACAACACCCTTCCTGCTTGAGAGCTGGTGGCACCAGGTGGCACCGGGCAGGTGATTTGAGATGTCTGACTCCTGGGAAGGAGGCCCACAGCAACCGCTGCCTCTGTCCCACTCTAGGTAAAGCCAAGCATTACAGGTTGGTGTCAGACACTGTGTCCCCAGCCTGGTGGTTCTCAAAAGTACCTTCGCAGCTGATGATCTCGAGTTATGTATTGAGGTCCTTTCTCTGACTCGGTGGTTCCCAGACCAAAGTCCCAGGAACTACAAGGATTACCAGGAAGCTTGTTAGATACAACAACCCTCAGGCCCCAAGCAGGCCTTTCTCCGGGGACAGGTGGGGGCTCCACAGGTGGGAACTGCACGCCAGCACCTGTGAACTTCCAATCCAGGTGGCTGCTCAGTCTGGAGGAGGAGGTGGGCTTCACCCTGCTGGGCACAATCAGGAACAAACTGAAACGAGAGCCGGCAGGAAGGCGCCCTCAGAGGAACCCTGGAAGGGCAGAGTCCTGTGTCCAGTGTCCACTGCACCTGCTGGAAACTGCCTGCTCCCCAGCCTCCTGAGCAGCTTCGGGGGCCTTTTAGTGATAATAATCACAAGTAAATTTCAGCCAGGAGCCCATTAGGTCCGACAAAGTGCCTTTTCAAAATAATGGAAATGGAGTGCAAATTTTCTAACCCAGTGAGGGAGACTGCTTTACTTTTTTTCTTTTTTTTTTAAAGCCAAGTGTGAAGAAGTTAGGAAAGCTGAAAAAATAAGGACAGAAAGGTAAGGCAAGCAGAGTGAAATGTGAAGCACTTTGGCAGCAAGAATCCTAAGGACGAAGCTGTATTTTGCAGGGCACCAAGCAGGTGGTCCTGGGAAAGCCCCCTGCGGGGAGCACCCGGCCCTCAGCTGAGTGTCTTTATGCCAATTGAAGCTGCTGGTGCAAGCTGCTCCCGTTCTGCTCTTTCAAGGGGTTACCAGCTGCACATTCAAAGCATAGTTCAGGCACAATATTTAAAGAGTGGCAGCAAGAGAACCCCTGAGACTAGCAGAGGGAGCGGGTGGTGCTCCTCTCCTTCCCTCCTGCCCTCCTCCATCTGCAGGAGAACCCGTGGAAGGGCCTCACGGTGCCTTCCCAGTGACAGAGTCTTGGGTGGGCTCCGAGGAATGGAGTGTTTCAGGTCTGGGTTTATAGACTGCACAACAAAACCAGCAACTGGGAAGTGAGAATCTGAAAGCCAAAAGGACCATTTGAACATGAGCCTCAGAAAATGTGGAAGGGGGCGACATCTGCCTCAGGGGAGGGGACTGGACCCACCTGGCCCAGGCCCCTGCGCCAGGAGCTCCATGCTCAGTCAGGTTGCAGGTGCTGGACACAGGACACAGTGCAGGGCAAAGGACCGCAAGCCAAGCTGAAGGGACCTGCTCCTCAAAACAGGACTGTGGGGATCTTCTCAGCTTTGTGAGTTTGTCACTGTGAAAGATTCACAATCTTATCATGATAAGGTCACATTTAGTTACATATTAATAAACTACCACCATTTAGAGGATTGATTTCCACCAGATCAGGACAGTCTTCAAGAACTGAGGAATATGGAGTTAGATCTTTTAAAGTTCATTCATATTGATTAGTTTCCTTTCCTCTTGTCTTTATTTGGTTGTGGTGTTTTATAATCCTGGGGTACAAGAACTGATATAGGTGGTAACAGTAATTGCTGAAAATCTGAAGGATTATTGGCTTTGAACTGAATGACTGATAAGCTGTAATTAGTATGGGATACTTTTAAAATATCATGCCATGTTTCTAATCCCCACTAAAGAGAATTAATAATTCTCACTGTGAAGATTTTTAAATTTTTAATAATCTGAGCCTTATGATTAGAAAAGAAAGCAGGGGAATCTTAAGATCAAATATCTATGTATTCAAGGGAAAGAAAAATAAATATTTGTAAGCAAGTCAGCTGAGTCACACAGAAGGAGGCTCAGGCCTGGCCATGCACAAATGAGGACACAGATGTCTAAGTCTCTCTCTCTCTCTCTCTCTCTCTCTCTGTGGACACTTTTGTTCTCTCTCCTCATGAGATGCTGGGGGGGGGCACTGTTCCCAGTTACCTCTTCCTGAGGTTGAGTCACCTCTTGCAAGGTCCCCTTGGCCACCCCTGGTGGATGAGAGGGGAGGCCTGGGAGCCTTCTGGGCAACATGGTTGATCTCTGATAATGAGGGTGTTAGGAGGGCTCTCCTCTCCCCTCCATCTCCTGTCTGGGGCTTGGGCTTAGGGTAATCCATGGACTCCTACAGAGTATCTGCAACCTTGGGGACACAGGGACAGACTCAGGACTGAAGGTTTGACCACACAAGCCCTAGGGAGGATTGCCAGGTCAGTGGATGGGGAGGTGAGCACTGCAACCCACACACGTTCAATAATGAGCCCTGTGCTCCATCTGTCTGCCTGTCCACCAACCTGGTGACCTCGTGGGCACTCACTGGGTTGTTATTAGGCAGGGGTGGCTTCTCGATCCTCTCACTTTGAGTTGATGATTTCATTCTGACCAGCCTCTCACTTTCAAAGGAACCCTGAATGAGAAGATATCAAGTCTCCTATTGCTCCAACCACATCTCATAAAACTCCAAATAACCAGTGGATCTGTTTTCAAAATGTTATCTTAGCCTACTGCCCGAGTATTCTGTCCTGAGTGGTGACGGGCTTGACAGAGAAGAAGGGAAAGCTGGGAAGTGGGAAAACACTGGAGTTCAATGACTGACTGGATACAACTGTACCTGCAGCCTGATCTTCCTGATGGTTCAGTTATCCCACACAGGGCGTGCCTTCCCCTGACCCACAAGGAAGATCATCCAAATTGTTTACTTAGAACATGGAGACCCCAGTGGCAGACTCCCCAGAGTCAGAAACATGCATTCACTTGACTTCCCAGGTACTTAAACAAACATGAGAACACGCTGAGGGAAAAAAAGGGAGAGAGGGAGGAAGAGAGAGAGATACAGAGAGAAAGATAAATGAAGGAAAGCAAGAAGACAGGAGGAGTGTGGGCGTGGGAGTGGGGTCAGGGTTTATTTGAAAAGCCATGCTGCAGTCTGATCATCTTCATGACCCCCACCCCCACCCCTTGAGATGGTTCTCATGAGGTGAAATGCCTGGTCTCTGAGGCTGACCTCTCTGAAATGCCACCGCCACTGTCACCAAGACCCAACAGCCGTAACCAGAGTGGTTTTACTTAGATTGTAATTATACAGATCAGTGGGCTTCTGAGACAATCTCTCCAAATCCTGGGCTCTTTTTTTCCCAGAATAGAGCCCACAATGACACCAGGGAGAAAACCCACAGCGTGACAAGCTTTTATTCAAATGCCTGTGCATGTGGAGCCGGCAGTCTATCAATGGATGGCCCCTGCAAGGTCAGCAAAAGGAGTGAGATTGTCTAGACTGACGGGAGGGACCAGAGGCAGGCAGAGGGCAGGACGGCCTTGGATCCACCAGAAAGCCTCCACTGTGTGTCCAAGAGCCCTGCCCTCCCCCACATAACTGACCATATGTGGCCAGTTCCCAGTGCCATATAGCTGTAAGCTGTTGTGGTGGAGGTGGGTGCGTTCATTATGCAGATGCATTAAAACTCCTGCCAGGAGACCTCCAAACCAGCTCAGACCCAGTAGGTTTTGTGGAGTCCAGCCTCCTTCTTGCAGACTCCTGGGTCATCCATCTTGCTTTTCCATGGAGTCCATGTATCTTGCATCCCTGGTGCAAATTGTCAGCACCCTCAGCACATCAGTGATTGTGCAAGAAGAAGGGAAACAGGGGTTAGGCAGGAAGGGAAACTGTAAGGTCTCAGAAGGGGCTCAGGAACACTCTGATAAGGAAGCTGGTCCTAAAATCGCACACTTGAATTCTAAAACAATCAGTAGTGAATCGGATTTCATATTTCAGGTGACGGATGGTCGTCTTCTCTGGATCAAGGTTAGGGCATGTTTACAACATCAGGAAAGTTGACCGACGGGAGACCTCAACCACAGAACAGTGCTTCCTTCTGACCGCCCAGGGCAAGGCAGGAGGGAAAGATTGGGAGTCTACATGGGAAGGATTTTCAAAAGAGAAAAAAATCATGAAGTTTTGTCATTCTTTGCTTTTCAAAGAACCAGAGGTCACAACACAAAGTTGGACAAGAAATGAATCAAGAGCGTGTTTTGTCAATTTAAGCAGTACCTGAACTCCTTCTAAAAGGTGAAACGGCAATTTGGAATCCCAAGACCATTTTGCAGGTGGTGACTGGTTCTCCCTGGACATCTTGTCACTGACAGTTAGAACTGGAGTCCTCAGCCACTGAAACTGGAAGACCCAAAGCTGAGGGAGCCTGACTTGCTGGTGGTGAGCTGGGGGACTCAGTTGTTGCTGGACCCCTGTCACGTGGCTGGTCAAAATCCATCAGGTGTGTATGCAGGCTGAGGGTTTTGAGACTTTTTTCAAAAGATGCCACAAGTTAATATTTTATATAAAATTTCTGGAATTCTAAATTTTGTAACAAATATAAATTTTTTATTACATTGTTCTGGCCCAAATCAATACTTCAGATCCAACTGAATATTGCCTGATTGTACATTATGCCCTACAGCATCTGTGTTCCCAATGGAGTCTTCGATAAAAATGCCAACAGGGCATGAGACCACATGGTTGTGTGGAGTGGGAGAGGCCCTATGGACTCATGGGCTCCATATGATAGGATTGTTTTTTTCCTTGCTCAGGTCACCATTCAGGGAGGAGATGGAGGGGATTCCTCTCCAGGAAGTCACTCTGAGACTCCGGCTCTTTCCATCTTGCAGCCTCGTGTATTCCTGGCCTTTGTGCTTTGTAACTACATCCTGGCTGAGAACAGAAAGCTGTTAAGACACACAACTCACCTGCTTCCATGTGTAGATTCTATTTCTGTTACTCGAATGTTCAGACTTCTTCCATTTTGGAACACTGACATTTTGAACTCTTGGCCTGCAAGTCAATCAGGAGAGGGAAACCATTAACCCACAACCTCAAGGAAATTTGGGAACCAGAAGATAAGAAATTGGTACCAGTTTTCCCATATTCCCCTGGCCAGAACAGAATATGTGGTACTACCCAACCTGGGAGGGAGGCTGAAATTATAGCCCCACCCTATGCAAATGAGAAAGAGCCAGGGTTTTTTTTCACAAACAGAAAGATCAAAAAAGAATGGGTCTTCAATAACTGTGGCTATGCAGCCAAGGTCCTTGACTACCTCCATCCTTTGACATGGATAAAAATAAATTTCAGTTGTGCAACAGGCTGACACTGCCCTTAAGGGTTTGGTGATCTAATAAAAACTGATACATAATAAAACTTGCTGGTGCATCCTCCCCAGCAGCTACAAGGAAGTAAGAACTGACTTTCTTGTGGGGAAGAAAAGCACTTGCAGCTGCATGGTCTGTCAGGAACCAAGATGGCGCTACCCAACAGCAGCCCTGGAGCATAGTGGGGATTTGGGCACACTGTCCTCCAGGAACACCCAGGCTGAGCTACTGTAATCCTCAGGATGTATCCATTTAGCAGAACTCTGAGTGACAGCTGCAGGCATGGGCTCTGCAGAGCCTTCGCACAAATCCAGACATCTTTTGCATAATGACTCTTCAGTACATTCCAACACAACTTCACCAACAGGAGGAAAGACAAATTGGTAAATGAGTGCAATGTCATATTATGGAGTTAATTTTTTCTAAGTTATAAAAAATTATGAAGGAATCAGAAATTCAAAGAAAGGTGCAAGGAGAAAGTAGTAAATCACTTACACCATCCATAAATATTTTGGTATTTGTGCATTTTATACAAAAATAAAGTTGCCTGTATATATCGTTTAAAAATTGTGTTCTTTTTATTATTAATCTATCTTCTCAGGTCCACCAAACAGTAATATAACATCCATTTTATTATTTTCATGGAGACATCATTTTTATTTTATAAATGTGTTGCTATTTATTTTTTTCTAATTCATATTGATAGTATTCATGAGACATATAATCAGTCTCCTATTTAGAGACATTTTCCCTCACTGTAAGAAGTATACTTAAATAACTGTCGTACAAATTCCTATTTTTAACATATTTCCAATGAAGCAGAATTACAGGGTCAAAAATCACACTTAATTTAAAGCATTCAGATTGCCAAAATCATTTCCTGAAAATCTTACTTCAAATAGAAAGATTTTAAAAGATGCATTACTTCCAACATTTAAAGATATTATCAATATGTTTGGCTCAAATTGGTATCTGCTTATGCATTGTATCAGTCATTATCGAGATAATACACTTAAAATATATGTTGATTTTTAGTTCAAAGTTTAGAAACTGACTTTGTAATATATTTTATAAATTTTGTAATGATGTGGCTCATCTTTTTTTCTGATTAAAATATTATCAGATTGCCATAAATACTCACATGTGGCCTTGGGATGAAGACACATGTAACAATATGTTTTAAAATAGGAAATCAAAGCTCCAAGTGTTTAAATATTTTTTTTCCAAATTCTAATAAATTCAGAATCTTTAGGATTAGGGATAAGAACCCAGGACTCTCGCTTCCATCCCTTCTGAAATTCCCACCATAGAGATAAGCTTGGCCAGCGGCAGGGGAGTGGGGACAGGATATCAACCACCCCCACCTCTGAGCAGGACCCTCCACGTGTGCAGAGGCAGCAGAGCCTGGGGTGGACTGACTCCTGCCTTCACTCACTTCCTTGGCTGTGCTTCCTCCACATTGAACACGGTGATGCTCACTACTCCTTCTGTGACATCCTTGTCCCCCTTGCCTTGAGGATGTCCTGGTGGTTAGGGACATGCATGGGAAAGAAATGTAAAAGCTATCAGCAAAAGTGACAACATTATCCTACTGCAAGACACTCTTATTAAAATAAAGAGCTTACCCCTACATAAAAAGATCTTAAAAGTTTGGAAAGTTCAAAGCCAATATAGAGAATTGGAATTGAATGGTTTCCTCTTAGGGTAACGACCCAGGGTTGCTTCTAACAACCCAAGTGAATTTGCAAATCTTAGAACAAGCTAACGCATCGCAAACTCATCTTCAGAGGCAGAATTTAAAAACTCGTGTGAACTCAAAGTCCTGGACGGGACCAGGCACAGAACGTACTCCCCAGGACTCGCATCTTGTAGTCAAAGTACAGGACTCAAAACCTGTGCCTCTGGCAATGACATTTCTGTGCTGGGTGTCTGAGGCTTTCCTCCATGTCTGAGAAAGTCTCTTTGAAGAGCAGAACCAGGCTTCCAATACCACAGGGATCTTTTAAAACCTGATGTCCCGAGTGAGTGTTATCTTTGAATCCAGATTGCTCCCAGAGAACAAGGGCAGCTCAAGCATCAAGGCATGGCCCTGAGGATTGCTGGTGAAATTGGAGAGAAAGCCCCCAGCAAGTGAATTAGGAGTGAGTCACTCAGCTCTGAGCATTGCTTCTCTTTCCTCAGGAGACAGGTGCTTCCTGTGGGGGTGGGGACATTCACCCCACCTCCAAGCCTCCTGCTCAAGTGCAGATGGCAGGGCTCTGACACTCAGCAGGCCCTTCCCACGAATTAAAATGAAAATGGACATAAATGATATTACTCATGGTCACATCAACTGAGTTAATTTTACCTTTATATCTCCATTAGGTGGTGAAATCTGAACAAAAGCAATTAGCTCTGTGAGTTGGGGCTCTATTTTATCAGGCTTTGGTAATCATGGGTATTTAATTCATATGTGCTCAGTGAATAAATGAAAGGATCAATTTCTCTAACCATTTTAACATATCAGTTCTTAAAGTGGACAGATATTCTCCTTTGTCAAGAGAAGCCAGATAATACTATTTCGAGCAATGAAAGCCCTCTTTTTTTCCTTAAAATGTCACTTTTTTTTTTAAATTTTAAAAATTTATTTATTTATTTTAACTTGCTATACATGAAACAGAATGCATTTCAACTCATAGTACACATTCAGAGCACAACTTTTCATGTCTCTGTTTGTACACAAAGTAGAGTCACACCATTTGTGTCTTCATATATCTTCTTGGGGTAGTGATATCCATCTCATTCCACCATCTTTCCTACCCCCCTGCCCCATTCCTTCCCTGCCCTCCCCTTGTCAATATTTAAAAGAATATTTGGGTGGCCCAGATTAAACTCTTTCATAGCCATGTGTACACTCTGTGATAGGTGTCTGTCTCTTGTTCCAATGGATTCTCTATAATAAACGGGCTATCATATTGTTTTTAATTGTAAATAATTAGGTTTACTCTGGTAAAATAGGGAAGTGTTTATTACAGAATACCATGAAATTTTCCCAGTTATTGGAAATGAGAAAGGAGATTCTAGATTCAACTTCCAGGAACAGCACTCAGAGGCCTTCAGCTATAGTGTTGGTATGTGGGTCCCACGACATACACATTCAACAAACGTTGAGGTTGAACCTAATCACCAATGTCATGGTATCTGGAGTTGTGGTCCTTGGAGAGGTACTTGGGTCACAAGCATGGATCTTCATGGATGGGATGCACGTTCTCATAATAGAGGCCCCAGGGAGCCCCCTCCCCAATCTGCCATGTGAGGTCAGAACCAGGAAGAAACCCTCACTGGACATCCCCTCTGCAGGCTGTGGCCCTGGGTTTTCAGCCTCCAGCACTGTGAGGAATCAGTGCCTGTTGTGCAAACCACACAATCTGTGCTGTCTGTCATAGCTGCTTACCAAGGGTAGGACACCTTCCAGGAAATGGCCAGGTGGAGAAGCACAGGGATTCTGCAGTGTGGAGAAACATGTGAGTCAGCTTGTCAGTACTGGAACAAAATACCTGACGAGAAAAACCTAGAGAAGGAAATGTTTGTTTTGGTTCATGGTTTCAGAGGTTCAGTCCATGGTCAGCCAGCTTCACAGCTCCAGGCCTGAGGTGATGCAGAACCTCACAGTGGAAGATGTAGCAGAGGAGAGCAGCTCAGGACATGGCTACAAAGTGGAGAGAGAGAGAGAGAGAGAGAGAGAGAGAGAGAGAGAGGAGAAGGGGCTGCAGGAAGAACAACCCTTCCAGTGCAAACCCCCAGTGACCTGTCTCATCAACCACACCACAACAACCCACAGTCACCACCAGCCATTCCAACTAGCATAGACTGAAGAGGCCATGGCTCTTGTCATCTAACCACTTCACCTCTGAATATCCTTGCATTAACAGGAGCTTGTAGGGCATACCTCACACCCAAGCCATGATAGGAATAGACTGCCACGACCACTGGACCAGAAATACTGGACTTCTTCAAGCCTGTGTCCAGACAGTGGTTCCTGAATCACCCCCAGCCTGATGCATATATCCATGATCAATTCTTACACAGCAATGTGTGAATGGCGGGCTCTATGGTCCACGTCTAACCCCCATGGCTGTGAGTCTGCTAAGGTACTTCTGTGTTTTTCAGTTCATATTATGAAGGCAGGTAGGTTCTCTATGAAGAGAAGTACTAAAATGTGCTACTTGATAGATCCGTGAAACTCAATTTCCTTCTCCATGAACTTAGACTTGGACTACATATTTCATTCCCACTGCATTCAGGGAGCGTCATTCAGGGAAAGTCAGGGTTCCAGTAGACTTTAGAAAGACGTTGTGTACACTTCTCCCAGGTTTGGGACATGTAATACTCCTAAACAGTCTTGTTCCTTTTCTCTCTTCATCTTCTGACCAATAAATAGGATGTGGCAGTATCACAGAGGGCAGTGGAGCCATAAAGTGGGAGGATCTTGGTGCCCTGAGTGACTGCATGGAGCCGAGCATCCGGCCTCCCACACAGCCAATCAGCCTTTATCTTGACCATGAGCTACTTCTCTGTCTTGTTTTACCAGACATATTAAGGGACTTACCAGTTCCTACAGGTGACATTGAGGGATGATGGCCATGAATAAGACACACCCTTCCAAAAGGGGAAAATACAAGGGTGCATTAAAGTCCTTCCCTCTAAGAAAGAGAGAAAAACAAAACAACAACAAAGAAATCCCAAGACAACACAACATGAAGCAAAACCAACACAGTCACTCCAGCCATCACTGAACCCCCCACACAGGTGTTCCAGCCGTCCAAGTTTAAGACTCATCCTGTCAGCGGCAATGAAGGTGGCTGTGTTACATAGTGTCAATGAGTTAAAATAACACTTTGCAGAACCTGATGAAACCCCAAAATTTAAAACCACACCCCAGTCAACATTCCCATAGGAGCCTTATAAACCCTCTCTGCCCAGGAGATGCACCAAACTGATTTGATTGCCTGCTCTCTTCTGTGAGTATTGTATATTTAATATATTTCTTGTGAGAGAAAATATGTGATTTGTTTGTGTGGATGCTTTGCTCTGTTTTTAGGCCTTGAAGAACAAGTCACTGGTCCTGTTAGTGTGGACATATGCACTCCAAAATCCTCTCCCACAGGTTCCAGCCGTTTGTACCTGACCCTTCCAATTGAAGCTATTAGTTCAATTGCTCTCTGTCTTCCCAATCCCAAGTGCTTATCATCTTTTCACATGCTAAGAAATGTCACAGGAGGTTAAACTCTGTTGATGGTTGTTAACCATTCAATTGATAAAATTTTCTAAAATGGGATCAAATACAAGGCAAAAAACTATTAGATCGGATTGGCTTTGACCTTGTGTTCCCTGATCTCTGTGTGTGGTGGTAAGAGGAGGGAAGTGGTGTTTGGGACTTCTCTGGGTTGCTGTGCAGGTTTGAGGGTTGCGGGTAGCCATGAGGGGGGATGAGGGGGTGTATCCTGAATCCATCAGTTGCCTGCAGTGAGACCGTGTGGGATCTACACACACTGTACTTTTTGAGCAGTAGATTTCAGCTCTTTCCTATAGACGTGAACTGGAGCCTGCTCTGTGCCAAGCACAGGCAGCTAGGAGAGGCTGCCTAGGTGTTGCCCCACCACAGCACAATGGGTGAAGAGATGGGAGGTATACGTTCCCCAGGGAGGTCCCTCTTCCATTGGGCCCTGCCTTTGATTTTTCAAAAATCAGATTAAACCTGTCTCAGATAAATATTACATGGGCTCTGGAGGGTTAAAGGCTGGCTGACGTGCTTCCCACCCCAGGGGAATCTGCTTATCTGGAAATCCATAGACTTGGCATAAAGAAAGTATGAATGGCCACTCAAGGTGGGACCCCAAACATCAGGTGGCTCATGAAGGACAGGATGGGGGTCCTTGTGCTGAACTGCAGAGGCTGATACATCTGTCAGCTGCTAAATAAGTCCCTGGGCCAGAGACCCTTCTCCATGGGCAGGCCTACTTGAAGGAGAGGCTTTCTAAGGGGGCTGACATGCTCTCAAATAAGAGTGATATAAGGTGATGGACTTCTGAGTTTATCAGACAGCCAAAGAAACAGACTTTCTCTCCTCTTGGAAAACTCATACACATGCCTCAAGGCCCGCTCAGTGCTGCCTCATTAGGGTAAATGTGTGGTCTTGCATGAGCGGATGTTTTGGGTGAGAAATTTAGCAAAGATTCCTTTGAAATGAGGGAGGGAGATGGGAAGAAGTTACAGGGGAGATGATGGAAATCCTACATTAAACAGAGTGATGGCAGCAGACATGCTGTGCTCAAAGGCAAGGGACCTCAGCAATTTTAACATGTGCAGATGGTTCTCTAGTTCAAGGTACTAGTGACAGAGAAGTGTTCTGGGCCACTAAGTCCTCCATTAAGCCTCTCAAAAATAGTTTACTGGCTGCTTATATATGCCACACCTTCTGCTAGGAGCTGAAATATGGCAGTACAAATACACAGTCCCCAGTCCCAAAGGAGAGACCGGCCTTGAACAAGCCACACAACTATAGGGAAAAGCACAACCATGAAATAGTTAGAAAACTGCACACATGTGGTACAAAGTGTAGGACTTGACCTGCTTTTTCGAATTGGCAGGTTTCCCTCAGGAGGCAAAGCTTCTGTTGACCCCTGGGGTGCACCAGAGTTGCCAGGCAAGGGTGGAGAGCCCCCAGGCACAGGCTGTGGAGGGGACTGAGCTGGCAGCCCAGGGGAAGTTTGACTGCCTGTTCTTTGGTAAACAGTGTTGTAGGTGAGCCTTCTATTCACTCCCCTCCTTTTCTAAATTCCTGGAGAGGAGGGCTTGGATGGATGAGCAAAGAAAGCCTGTGAATTTAAAAGGGTTTCTTTGTTGCAGGGCTTTTCAGAGTCTTGGCTATTTTGTTTCCACTCACAAAGCTGCAGGGCCTGGAGCTGTGGACCCGTTGAAGCTGGCTGTGGGAGATGTGTGTTTGTCTAGGATGCTACTCCACCACAAGGTTGCTACAAACAAGTGGGGAGCTTGGGTTTACCCCAGCCTCTCCTTTCACCAACAGAGGGAAATGGAGTGCAGAGGCAAGAAAGACACCAGTCCCAGGTCTTCATTGCAGGATACGAACTAGAAACCTTTGTTGCATTCACTTAAATGCATGATTTGATTCATTTTTGTTTAGCTACTCATTTTTGTTTAGCTATTTCAGGAGCAGCCACCTCCACCTACTAGGTTCTGTTGCATTAAAACCACAACTCATAACAAAATTAGGGTACATCTCTTATTTGATCCTTAGCAGAATGCCCTGTGCAAGGAAGCCATCCTCGGAGCTGGCCGTATTCCAGCTCTGGGATTCCACAATGGGGACCCCTGTTCTGAGCAACTTTATACTTCAAAGAAAGCAGCCATCCCTTGATAGCACCTAGAGGTGCCCTGGCATTTGTCCCATGCTAATTATGCTCTGCCCATGCCGAGGTCAATATTCAGTGTCTCCTTTTTGTGTTGGAATAGTAGACAATACACAAGAATTTTTTTTCCTGGTGCAGGAGAGAACAAAAACATGTGAGACCTAAGAATGTTAATGAGAATTTCTCACACAAAGACTCACTGCCGCTGCTCCCTTGGGGCAAAGGGAAGGGAGAGACATTTACAAAAATATAAATAGATAATCCAACATAAGAGTGTTCTATTATTTATAATCTCTGTAATGACACCTTGGATTTAAGAGCTGTAATTAATTATGAGCCATGATGAATGGTCAAGGAAGAGCCAATGACCATGGCCCTGGTGGTGACAGCCTACTCGGATGTGAGGACATCTTGTCACATTCAGGCTGCTGATTTATTAGGCACTCAGTCTTACCCAATCGATCTAGCAAAGAGAAATTGCTATAAATATAGAACAACTACAGAGAAATCCATCCGGGGTAGTAAAAAGACAGAGGCGATGGCCCCAAATGTAGATTTTCAAGTTTGTTCAGGGAGCTGCTTCCCTGCCCAGTGAGCACACTGGGGCCCATCCTGGGCCTGACTTGTCCCCTCAGCCTAGCACAAAGCTGGGCCCAGGGGAGATGCCTTCAATTATTTTGAAATAATTCTTTGAATTAAATAGATCCAAGTAGGATCTAAGTAAGTTTAAAGAAAAAGTGCAGAAAATAAAATTCCCCCAAACCCAGGTGGAAAGAAATTCTCCCAAATTTTGGAATAATTAAGGCACAATTACTTAGCCCAGAAGCCCAGAGTTGGGAAGGCATGTGACAGTGCATAGGAACAGAGAGGGTCAAAGGGACCACACATTCCAGAGAGCTCATGCTCCCTCCAGGATCCAGGGAGCAGAAGTAGGAATGGGTTCTTTTACATCTGATTTTGAAGCACAGAAAAAAGATCTGTCCTAGGAGATGCTGCTTCCATTTTAAAGCTGGAAGGATGCTTCTGACGACCTTGCTTCCTAACCTGTGAGACTTAGAGACCAGATCATTGCCCTTCGTGGGCGAGCTGGTTTGTTTCCCACCTTCCTGGACCACCCAGAATCCAGGCAGTACCTTCTGTTCTTTGAACCCACACAGGTGGCACTATGACACCCAGGTACCTTGAGACCTGCCCGGCGGAATCCTGTGGAAGGCCAGTCTCCAGAACAGAAGTCAGGCTACAGCTGTCCTGGCTGTGGCAGGGGACCATGGATGCTGAATGCTCAACACCAGGAATTGCTCCAAGGTGGCACAGCCACAGCAACTCTGGACAAAGGAGCCCAGTGAGGGACAGGTGATCAGGGCCACAAGACTAAGCTGGCTGGGAGGACTCACACCAAGGGAGGACCCTCTTCTCCCACCTGTGTCCAGAGGCCACATCCTCCCACCTCCTGGGATAAAGATCATGGAGCAGGGAGGAAGACAGAGCCTGGGAAGCCATCTTCTCAAAGGAGAAGCAGGGCCGGCGGAGCTCTGATGAGGATCATCAGCCCCTGGTGATCAGCCATGCCCACTGACCACACACGTGCAGCAGACAGCCATGCAAAGAGGTCCCTGCAAACCCTGAGAAAACAAGCTCCAAACAGACACTCAGTGACACCCAGATGAACAGAACACCCGGGAAACGTAAGGGACCACTCTCCTAAAGGAGTCAGAGGCCACCTCTGCGTCAGGTGTTAAAATCGTTGAGAGAGACAGAATGGGGTTAAGGTCAAAGTTAGAATCTAAGATTTTGGCAGATATTGAAAATTTAATTTTGCCTTAGAGAATTTAGGTAGTTCTTATGCAATTAAACATGCATTTAAACAGATTCTATTATGATAATAATAACAAATAAGTATTGCTTGGGTACACAGAAATACAATCAAACTGTTTGCAAAGTCATTTGCAGATGGCCCCAATAATCCACATGTCTCCATGACAGATTCAAGCCAGTAATCGTCATTAATTATTTTGCAAATTCTATAAAGCCACATTAATTTAGAATCCATTATTTCTGCAGAATGTGTGACATTTATGCTAAGGTGGAATCAACAGCACCTTTGTCTTGCCTGAGATGAAAGGCTTCCCTATGCTAGGAACAAAGAAGGGGAGGATTTAAACTGAATAAGGATGAAAACATGTTGGAAAATGGCATGTTATTTGTTCATAAATGATAATCATAACTGGAGAAGCAAAAGGTTCTGTTCATCCTTCTCCCCAAAAGCATTTTGGGGTTCTCTGCCTGGATAGCATTTATTAAGTGTTAATGCACATTCAGAGTCTTAATGACATCTCAAAGCTCCCAGCATGCATTTCTCTATGCAATTTCCATAATTCAGACTTTTGCTCATTCAAATTGGCCTTCTGATTTCATTAGTCTATATGTTGTACTCACATCCCAATCTCCTGGAAAAGGCAGTTGCAGGCACTGTCTGCTGCGGGACAATCCATGGAAGGTCCTTGTTCCCTCCCTTTGGCTTTGTGACCTAGAGCCACACATCTGTGGTTTCTGTGCCTCAGCCTCTTCTTTGGTTAACTGGGGGTGATGATGAGCCTCACCCTTCAGGTTTGTTATGAGAGCTAAACAGCTGGTATTAACAAAGAATGTCCCTTCCCATCTTCTCAGGAAGCCCCAATTAAGATCAGCTTTGCTGGGCACAGTGGTGCAGGCTGGTAATCCTAGCAACTCAGGAGGCTGAAGAAGGAGGATTTCAAGTTCAAAGCCAGCCTCAGCAACTTAGTGAAGCCCTTAGGTAACGTAGTGAGAACCTGTCTCAAAATAAAAAGTGCTGGGGATGTGGCTAAGTGGTTAAGCACTCCTGGGTTCAATCCCCAGTACAAAAAAAAAGAACAGTTTCAATGTGTTAGTATCCTTTTTCATCAAAATGTCGTGAATGGCCATACTCCTGGTCTGTCAGCCAAGGAAACACCTTCGCAGTGGATCTGCTCTCTAGCATTTGGGGATCAGTGTTCAGGGACTGTACCATTTGCCTCTGCTGCTCTAAGAAGTCACCACAAACTCAGTGGCTTTTGCCGTTCAGTTATGGAGGTCAGAGATCCCTGGGCCATAGTGTAGGTAGGGCTGCTCTCTTCTGGATGCTTCAGGGAAGAGACCCTTGTTTGTCCTACCAGCTTCTAGACTTCAGTGTCCACTGCCATGTGTCCTTCTCTGATGGGCCCTGCTGCCTTCCTGTGAGAAGGACCTTAAATCAGACTGCCCTGCCCTTTGCCTCTGGAAGATCTCCCTGTGGAAAGGTTCTCAGCTTAAGGACATGGGCAGAGTCCTATCTCCCATGTCAGGGAACACACTCACAGGTTCTGGGGATAGGAAATGGACATCTTCAGGGGACCCTTAAATGACCACTTTCAGTCTTTAGTTTCACTCCTGTCTCCCAGCCTCCTCCACCCTCCCCCAGTCTTTCTCCTCTTAGTGAACAGTGACTTTTAAAGATGTATCTACGATTACAAAAAGATGGCTGTGCTACTGATAAGCTTCCCAAGTCATATCAGTCTTGACTGGCATTAAAAAAAAAAAAAAAAACTTGCCAATTAAGCAAATACACATAAAAAAAAAAAAAAGACGACGACAAACAAGAGGAATAAACAGATGTCTCTCATTAGCAAAATAAGGGATTTTATTTTTACCAACTTTACTTTTCTTTCTTAATGCTCATCCATAAATGAGGTAAAATGAAGGCTTGGGCTAAATAATAAAACCTTCAAGCTTCCAGACATAGGGAACAGCAGAGTTGAGACAAAGGGCACAGCAGCAGGCTTCACTCTGGGCAAGACAACAATGGCCCCTATGAACTTGCTCTGGGGTCACGTGACCTTCTGACATCTTATGCATATAAAAGAATTTCCCAAAGGGGGCTCCATGGATTCCCAGGGAAAGCAAGTCACAGCCTTGACCATGTCCTGACCTTGTGGCCACCAACATTTCTGTCCCTGGTTCCAGCACTCAGATGATTTGCAGTGATGGTCCTCACAGCCTGGACATAATCCAGGTTTGTGCAGGGGCCACATAGTTGATGGGAAGGGGTGAAGCTGGCTGGGGAACCTCCTCAGGCCCACACTTTTATTTATCGTTTAAGTACTTTCCAAAACAAGTATGGGCTTTCCCACTCCTGTAGAAATAACTGGCTCTCTCAGCCTATCTTTGGCTTCCCCGCTTTGAATAAAAGCATAATTCTCACAAAAGGTCTACCCTTCCTCTTAACCCTACCCCAAGAAATGAGACCACAAGAAAGCCCAGCTTCTCAGCTCCAGGTAGATGATGGTGGATGGTAGGGGGAGGGACTGGGCATTATGGAAGCTCCCCTTGCAGAGGGCACTTGGGCTTCTCACCCCTCAGTTGGCTCCTGGGTGGTAGGAAAGAAGGTAGCAGAGGAGAGCATGGAGAGTCTGGTGGCCATGAGTGTTGGGTGTTGTGCCCATATTGATGCTAAGTGCTGGCAGTGAAGAACAGGCACTTGGGGGCCCCCACCACTGCCCCCCAATGGAAGCCCTTTATAGCCAGCCCTCCCAACTTAAAGGAGCTTCCTTCCTCCATTCCGGTGACGGTTCCCTGTGCCCCCTCTCTGCAGCCACACAGAGGAAGCCAGGTCTGTGCTCTGAACTAAGACAGGGCCAGAGGGTCTCCTCTCCTGGGAATCCCTGGGCCAGTCAGGAGTAGGGAACTGGTGTCTGAGAAAAGGCAGACTTGGGATGGGAGGTGACGTGTGAGAGCCCCAAGCCATGGAGAGGAGAAAAACCAGAGGGGGGGGGGAGTGGCTGAGAGACGGAAACTAGACATAAATCCTGGGTGACAATGAGGAGCATGATGGGAATTCAACATTAATGACCAGTCAAACCCTCATCTGAGCACCAGGCCTTACTCTTATCTGGTGACACCATCTCTCAGGCTTGTCTTCTTGAAAGGAAGATTCCGGTCAAGAGCCTTAGATAGAATAAGCACAAAGTTGATGGCGTGATTTGGAAGCATGGGCCTCGCTGAGTCCTCCAGGGAGAGGAGGCAGGACAGGTTTTCAGTTTGGCCTGGAAATTTCCCTCCTCAGGGGCTGTGCATTTGGGCAGTTCCTCCAGGTCTGGGCCTCGGGCTCTGTGGGTACTCCAAGAGGAACAGGCCTTAGGCTCGTCAAGCTCTTTCCCACCCTTCATTCTTTCCTCCCTCCCTCCCTCCCTCCCTTCCTCCCTTCCTTCCTTCCTTCCTTCCTTCCTTCCT
>NW_026000114.1:121410-141617 GCF_001458135.2 Marmota marmota marmota | reverse complement strand
TCCCTCCCTCCCTGCATTGTAATCACATACTAGTGGGACTCAGGATGCAATGATGCTCTAATTTTCACAGGACTTGACCAATCTCACCCTTTTCAGTTTTACATCCATCTGTGAAGGAGGTGATTTTATTTATGGTGGGTCTTTCTTGCCTCCTGAGGTGAAGTGATCTTCGTCACTCAAGATGGAATGAGCCTGATTTTTCCTCCATCCATTCCCCTGTTCACATCTAATTACCTACTTTACATTAAGGCACTAAAGAGTAGGATTTGATAATAGTAAAAACTATCATAACCCTCAGTTTACAAATAGAGAACTGGCCACTGAACCTGTAAGGGTAAAAGAAATTGAAGTTAAAGCATAAAAATTAAAGGGTAAAAGACCAGGTATTGTAAAGTTTCTAAGCTGCAAAGTCTGAGTTAAAATGTAAAGGATTAGGTATTGTTAGGTTTCTATGCTACCTGCAAAACCTGAAATCCCTGTAGCTGTTAAGACAATGCTTGGAACCGCCCAGTAAATATCCCCCCTGACTGCTTGGTTGTTTAATAATTCAGGGCTCTGTGTGATCTCGCACGTAGGCCTTGCAGGGCCTAAACCAATCAGTTTGAATGTGTACCCCATTTAGAACTGACCTATCACTCCCACCTGACCTGTTCCCGCCAATGAATGAACTAATCATGTTTAGGAGTTGTTGCTTGATTTTCCCGGGGTGTATGATGATATGTTAAAGGAGACTGTGATGTATGTAAAGTCCCGCCCTCCCCAAAAAAGTGTACTTAAGCAGTGCTCAGCCCCTGCTCGGGGCTCTGGGATGTTCTCCCTTCTTGAGTGGGCACGGAGCCCTAGCATGCTAGATCAATAAATCCCCTTCTGCCAATTGCATGAGTGGTCACTTCGTGGTCTCTTTCTCCGATGCTTCGCCGGACCCTTACAAACCACAGGGAGCCCACATTGTCACCTGCTTAGTGTCACCTCTGTGGCACATCAACTTTGTTCCTTTAGTATAGCTTTTTCTTTTATTTACCAATTTTTTTGGCCTCCTATAATCAGCTGATGGCCCACCATGCTGGAAGCCCTGTAGGTGATCAGATTTTAAACAGTGGAGCCGAGTCTGTTTGTCCAGGTGGGAATTTGATATCTGAGTGATGAGCAGCTTCCCAGACAAATAGATGTGATCACCACATGCTTTATTCAAATGAGGGCTACTCTCCTCTCCACTCGGTTACTTAAGCTGAAAATGACGCTCCTCTCTTCCTAATCCTGTTATTAAATTTCAGCATAACACACAAAGGGCACCCCAGCAGGAGCTGCCCCCACCCCGCCCAGCTCCTGCACAAGCTAAGGAGCCACGGTGGATACTCCTGATGCCTGACACGGAGGACAGAAAAGCTTCATTTTCATAAATGACCTTGGATTAAAATTATTACGTTTCCCAGAACTTACCCTAGGGGTTCAAACATGGGAAAAATGGTTCATGAAAGGAAAGAGATGCAGCAGAGGCTGAAAAAGAAAGGGCAGGAGTCTGACTAATGTCATTAATTTTTCATCTCATAATAAGGATGAGGCATTTTTTTAAAAAATCTAACAAGTCAGAGAAGCTGCACAAATGAATGAGAGTTGCAGTTCTAACTATACCCAGGTCCCATGCAGGACACTGGGGGCCTGTGGCCATGCCGCATGAACCACAGGCAGCCCCTCCCCAGCCCCCAACGTTGGCCTTCCTTCCAGAGAGCTCTTTTGTCAGGGAAGAGTTTACGGGAAAATTAAATGTCCAGAGGAAAGTATTTCTAAGGTAAAGCTGCATCATTCACGGACTGTATTGTAAGGGACCGGCGAAGCGTCGGAGGGAGAGACCACCAAGAGACCACTCATGCAATTGGCAGAAGGGGATTTATTGATCCAGCATGCTGGGGCTCCGTGCCCACTCAAGAAGAGAGAGAGCAGCCCAGAGCCCAGAGCAGGTGTTGTGCAATGCTTAAGTACACTTTTTGGGGAGGGCGGGAACTTTACATACATCACAGTCTCCTTTAACAAATCATCGTACACCGCGGGAAAATCAAACAACAACTCCTAAACATGATTAGTTCATTCATTGGCGGGAACAGGTCCGGCGGGGGTGATAGGTCAGTTCTAAAGCGGGGTACACATTCAAACTGATTGGTTCAGGCCCTGCGATGCCTACATGCAAGATCGCACAGGGTCCTTAAGTTATTAAACAATCAGGCGGTCAGGGGAAATATTTACTGGGCGGTTCTAAGCATTGTCTTAACAGCTACAGGAATTTCAGGTTTTGCATTTAGCATAGGAACTTAACAATACCTGTTCCTTTACATTTTAACTCAGGCCTTGCAGCTTAGAAATTTTACAATGCCCGGTCTTTTATACTTTAATTTCAATTTCTTTTACCCTTACAGTATATGTTCAGGTTATGCAAAGGCAAGACTTAATGATATCTGCTCCCCAAAAGCCAACTAACTTGTGTTCTCAGAAATGATATTTTAATGTTTTATAGGAGGGTCATGTTGTGGTCAAAGATAACATCTGGGCTCTTGGCAGAGCCTCCATTGTGTTGTCAGGGACATTTGCCCTCATCTGAGGGAGAACCAGGTTCCCCTGGGAAACAAGAGTGAGGACCCAGTGTACCCAAGACTCTGCTCTATGAGGCTCAAGGCTCACAGTACTGTGGAGAGGGAGACTGTTTTATATTCTGTCACAATTCAAGACTTAAAAAAGGAATCATAGTAAATTTGACACCCAATTACCTTTTCATTCTTCTTATTACATTAACTAAAGTCTCAGTTCGATGCTGATACCTCCTTAGCACCTCTGTAACAACACTCTCTGGCAACCAAACACCAGATTTGGTTGGACTAACTGTATAGAACTAGAACTTAGTAACATTGTTTATGCTCATTGCATATTTGGAGAGGAGTGATTTTTCCAAGTCAACTGGTCATATTTATATTTCCACAAGACGTACAACTTTGTACATGAACTACGCATTCACATAATGCCACATTTTCCTTTGTACTCACTTTCCTTTATGCAATATGTTTAGCAATTCATACTCATCGTGTCCCCTTCAGTCATTCTCCTTGCTGTGCAGAATTCCCCTAAGTGAACACCACAGGTGATTCACTTCTTCTATAGTGGATGGGCCTTTGATGCTTCCTATTAGGGAAAGGCAAGCATGCCCTGGCTGGGGTGGGTTACCCAGAGAATGTCTGTGGGGAGCATTTGTGAACTTTGGGGTGCATGTGCACTTATGGGTAGAGATGCAGTTGTAGAGCCATGGAGTGTGCACCTGCGTGGCACCAATGGATGTCTCCAGAGTCAAGGGGGCTGTTCCCATTCACTCTCCATCACGGATGCAAGGAGCCTGCAGTTCTACGTCCTGGCGAGCCCTTCCCATGTGCCTGTATTCCTCGCTCCATCATTTTCATGGGTATTGCTTTGCATTTTCTTGGGGACAGTTGAGAGCCACCCTTGTGTTCTTGGTCACTTACCCACTTTGGCGAGGTGGCCATTAAGTCATTGGTTCATTTTCCCATTGGATTTCCTGTTACTTCTGGAAGAAGCTTGTGTCCTTATAACCCCATCTGTGTCTAGAAGATCTGGAAACACATGTGATCAAAAGGGGACATCCGGGGGTCACTTTGAGCCCTGGTAGTGTTCTGCATTTTTATAGGAATGTGCAGAATTTGCGAAATTCAAGCTGTACACATTTTCTGTGTAAACTTAAAAATGTAAAGGAAGGTGCAATTACCAAAAAAGTTAGAAAATAACAACAGAGGGTGTGCACAGTAAGTCCAAACTTGCATGGGTGCCCACGAGAGGAGGAAAGGTGAAGGCATCAGCTGGTGCAGCTGGAGGACCAGAGCCTGCTGGAGAGCCTGAGCTCGTGGTGAGCAGCACCTTGGCCCTGGTGTTATGGAGGGATTGGTACTAGTGTCCCTGGGAATGCTAAGATTTAGGAAGCTCAGATCCCTAAGATGGAAATAATCGCCAAAGGAGAAGGAGAAGGTGAAGAGAAACGCTGTGGATTCTTCCCTCACATCTTCCCACTTTCCACTGATGACCCTGACACCTCTCCAGCACAGGGATGGAAGCCTGGGAAACAGAGTCAGCGAGAACCAGCCCTTTCACTTGGGCCAGAGCAGAGGAGCAGGGGATGGGTCTGAGAACAGCACATGGGAAACCCAAAGATCAGCCATTGGCTTCTGTCCAGGGGTGGGTGAGTTTGAAGCCACTAGCTTCTTTCCCAATTCCAGGTTGGGCTCCCGCTGCACAGAATAGGGTGGGTATGCAGCCCCATCCCATGGATGGGATGCCCACTCCCTCCATCCCTGGTATTTCTAGGCTGTGAAATGTCTCTGGAGTGTGTCAGGAGTGGTCAGATGCAGGAAGGACAGGTGAACACAGGGAGGTGATTCAGGTGACTGTGATGCTGTAACCAAGACCCACCATAGCTCACATCACACCCCCATGGGAAAGCAGAGCCAGGGCCCAGGTGTGCGGGGAGCCCTCCCAGGTGCTGCAGGGCCTCTCATCATCAGTCTCCCAGTCCATGGGCAGAGGACAGGCCGCCAGCCCTCCTTAGCTGACAGTGGGGTGGATGACCCCACTGAGTGCATTTTTCCCACTTAAACATGAGGGTTAAGAACTTCAAACCTCAAAGCAAAACACTCAAAAGGAAAAAAAAAAAACCTTAAGAGTGAAGACAACCTTCTAGTTATTTATCTTTACCAGGGTATTAGTTCTCTCCAAATTACATGAGAGATAATTTGAGCATGGAGAACGAATTGGTCAGCCTGAGTGGGGCTCACAGGAGCAGATCCAGGTTGACACCCGTGGCCTTTCCTTTAGCCCCATAAACCACAAGAACCTTTATGATGTTTCCCAGGCCAATAGCCTTTATTAGATAAAGAATTCAACTCAGAAGAGACTCCAGGGCACTAGTGGCACATTGTAGAAGAGAGTGCTGTGCTGGCGTGCCCCAAGGGAGGGGAAGAAGGGGACCCCCTGTAGTAAGGGAATTCCCTGGATTGGAGTCCCATTCCATCTATGTTCTGTTTTCTCTCCTGGTGCTGAGGATTGAACCCCGATGTGCTAAGCATGCTACATCCCCAACCCTTATATATTTTTAAATTTAAAAGTCCCTGTCTCCACTTTTTGTAACTCGAGATTCATGAAAAGTGAGTCCACTGGAACACCTGCATGCACTCCCCTCCTTGCCCCTGTCAGGCAAAATACTGGTTTCTGTTCAACTCACGGGTGGCTGGACAGATGGGAGGCAGCCGGTCCAGATGCCCGGCGAAATGCAGCTGAGGATGTGGAGGGAAACATCACTAGAAGTATTTGTAATTTTCCGTGAATGTCCTCTGAAGGCCTAGGAACGCGTGTGTGGGTCTGCTAACTCCCTCTCCAACCACACAGAGCAAGTGACGGAATTTTTATCTTCAGTCATAAATTAACTTGGGGAATTTGGAGATATCCTAGAATATCTGTGAGTTGGAGAGGTCTATGAATTTCAATCTGTTGATATTCACAAATAATCCTGAAACATTAGAATACACAGCCTTCGGAGCCCAGGACATCTGGCCCACCTGTCCTCTTCTGGCTTGGCCATGGCTCATGTCCCCTGGTGCCACAGGCAGGAGTCTTGCGGATCCCCGAGGGCAGTGAGCCTTCTGCCCAAGCTGGACTCTTTGAACTCAATCAACGGAGCTGTTGTTCTGAGCCCAAAACGTCTCTGCCTCATTCCTCCCTTAGCTTCTTCTATTACACAAGTATGATATTCATTTCCAGCTCTGAGTGGCAGATTCCTCCCAGGACTAGAAATGAGATAGAAGAAAGGACAGAGTGCTGCCTGGCACTCCCTGGACGCCCCTTCTCATTTCACTGGCCTCAGAGCAAACACCTCAGGCGGCTGGTGGTCAGGTTCTCACCAACCCAGTCAATGGCAAATGGTGGCGCTCCTGTCCCCAGCCATTCTCACTTAGCACAGGTTTCTTTTGTAATGTTTATTGCCCCATTCCTTGTGTCCTGGATACACTGAATAGGGACCCTGAAGGATGGGGGATTCCTCAGGCGCCCCCTATGAGCACACAGGGCTTGTACACCCAGGGTGGCTGAGGGGGACAGTAACAATGGCAAGGCAAACAGAGCCCCTGACAGAAGAAGGACATTCAGGTCCCTTCTGTAGCACCCCTGGGCATGCCTACATCTCCTAATGACTTTATCCCTGGAAGGAGCAGGTCACCTGGAGAAGGGCACCCCAGAGCTGAGACTGGGCATGTACTCCTCACTGATGTGAGCCCCGGCCCCAGCGGTCCCAGCACATCTAGCTAACTGCCATTGAAGAGCAGCAGTGTAAAGAAGGAGAACCTTGGGATGCTGGGCATCTGGCCCTCCCACCACACACAGCCCCTGAACCTGGACATTGTCTCTAACTATCACACCTACCCAAGCACTGCTGTGGGGTTTCCCTGTGTCCAGGAAAAACAGTGGCCTCCAGAATCTAATTTCAGAGGAAAAATAAGGAAGGAAAAAGAAACAATGACTTATGTGGTTGTGTCTCCTCCTTCTCCTCCATCCTCTCCCCACATCCAGGCCCCCATCTACCTGAGATCAGAGAGCAGTGTGCACCTGAGCAGTCCTCAGCTGGCTTTCTGAACAGTGACCACCCATAAAAATGTCAGCAATCTGTTTCCCTGGGGAAGTTGGGTCCACCCTAAGCCCTCCCCTTATGCAGTGGGAAGACCCCAGCCACCACCTACACCTGGCTGTGGAGAGTGGTGAGCACACACAGGAGTCCTTGCTCTCTGCCTTTCAGCCTGCTTAGCTGCCACAGCAAAGCCCAGACCAGGTGACTTAACAGAAAGGTCTTTCTTGCATCTCTGGAGGCTGAAGTCCAGGACCTGGGTGCCAGCACTGTCAGGCTCTAGTGAGCACCTCTTCCTAGTTTGCAGGTGGCAGCCTTCCTGCTGCATCCTCGCACAGAGGACAGAGACAGAGCAAGCTGTCCCTTCTTAGAAGGGCAGGAATCCTGCCACACAGTCACCACACTTATGACTTCATCTTAACTTAATCACTTCCCAGAAGTCCCATCTCTGAATATCACCACATTTGGAAGCAGGACTTGAATACACAAATCTCAAGGAGGGCACAACTCAGGTGATAGCAATTGCAGCCCCAGGTACTGGCATGTGGCAAGTCATTCAATAATCTATGAATGAATGAAAGAAAGAGAGAGAGAGTCCCTAACTTGCTTTTCCTCTTTTTTTGTCCCACCAATACTACGTTATAAACCCAGTGACTACTTTCAGAAATCCCTTCAATGACAGGAAATCAAATGAGATGTCTAAGACAAAGCAAAATGATAACCATCCTCATGGAGACCATGCAGGTAGAAGGGCAGATATGTGGACTTCCCCGTCCTCTCCAAAGCCCAAGGCAGCTGGTGAGAAGGCTCTGGGAGCCGGGGCTTTCCACTGCTCACTCCTCAAGTCAGGGGTGATGGTTCCTCAGACCCCCTGCAGTTCCCAGACCTTCCCTCTCTAGCACACCTGTGGTCTAACTCCAGCGTTAACCTGATGTGACTTCAAACACCTGTAATGACTGCGATGACTCCCTTTCCTTGATGGAACCCAGGCAGATGCTACACATCAAGGGATACATTTTGAATATGTTATGTAACAAGTTTGTTCTACTGGGGTCTTCTTCCAAAATAGTCTAACCTCCACCTGTCTGCCAGGACTAGCTGTTGGTGCTGAGGTATGAGCTGCTATTTGTATGAATCAGTGGGAGAAAGACTGTGTCAGTGGAAAGCACAGGATGAGCAAAGATAAACACTGGGAATAAGTACGCACAACAGACTTCACTGTGCACACGTGCAGATGCAAGGTGTGAATGCCTCCGTCAACAGTCCCCGAGACCAAAAGCATGTGCTGTATTGAATTTAAAAGTCTGAAGGCATGTTCAAAACTGTTTTAGCTGTCAACAGCCTAGATCCTTGCCAACTTTCGGACCCTCCTTCGCAGAATTACCTTAAAGGAAGGATGGAGGAGGGGTCCTAGTGGGAGCCCTTTTACACTACAGTTATTGCCAAAGAGGAAAACGTTGCCCAGAAGGCCATGGAAGATACGCCCTCATGTCTGATTGGCCAAAATGAGTCACATGCCCCAATCCTTGGCCATTTAACAATACAGGAGTAGTGTGATGTGACTTGTCTGAGCCAATCGCAGCCATCCCCTGGACCTCCAGCAAGGCTGGTGCTGCCAGTCACTGCAGGCTTCAATCTGCTCAGCCGCAAAGGGGTCAGCACTACACCTGGACCCAGGTGACAGAAACACTGGAGCTTAACCAGCTCCAAGTCACATGGTGATGGTGACAGCTCTTCCCATTGCACAGGCCTTTGGGTTCTTCTGCCCCACCAAGACTTAGTAGTTGGATGATGTTCTATCTGCAAAGCCTCCCGATCCTCTCTTCTGACATAAAGGAAGCAGAACTCTGGTCTGAAGCTGGAGGCTGCTAGGTAATGGTATTTTGTGTTCATCTATTGCATTTATCTATTTTTACATATTAAAGTGGTTAACTCACATTAATTATGCAGATGAAAGGGCTTCTCTGAGACACTCTGCACATGCGCACCTCCTGCTTTGTTCAATGGACGGCATTCATTTCTTGACAAGTGATAATGGCTTCCCATTTATACTATTGATGTAGTTTAAAATGTCTTTTTTGAATAAATTTAAGTAAAATGAGACTTTTAGAATAAATATTAAGGAGATAATAGTACAATTATGGTAATTGTGGAGAAAATTATAAGAATATTCAATCAAAGACTGGGAATAGGAAAAGGCTATCTGAGGAAGAGTGGGAGAGAAGGTTCCAGAGGGTCCTGGGCTTATGGTGTGAGTAGACCTAAGGGACAGCTGAAAACTGCCTCTGATTAATTTCTAGAGCAAAGAAGATGAAAAAACAAGCCCTGTTCTGGTCTTTCTTCCCTCAGACAGCATTCTGACACTCCACTATGGATCCCCCAACACAGAAATTGTTGTGATTTTAATCATCAAAATATTGGGTTATTTCAAAATTTATTTGATCCAACATTGGCAGTTTCCGTTAACGGCTGCCACTATGGCAGGATTCTGACAACAGCCTGACATGCTCCAACTCCTATCAACCATCTATTGATTTCTTGTTTTCAAATTTGGAATGACAGATGAATCCTCAGGCTGATCTTTGTGTGTATACAATGTGTGCCTCTGCAGACATACACAAACACGTGATTTTAATCGTATTTCTTTAACTTTGATTCTTCCAAACAAAATCTGTAAAATCCATGGGCATCCCCAGTATCTCCTGCCCAGGAAAGCCTTCTGCTTTTTCACACTGTGTAAGTGAAACAGGCCTGGAGACATATAGGAGTTGGCTGTGGGTAGGACTCAGGCTTACAGTGTTTCCAGTGGCAATGTGTGACAGCACCTCTGGTAATGCCCAGTCTCACTTGGGGATGGCGTGTTTTACCACCGACAGTCCCCCTTCCCTGTGACCACGGGCATCACAGCGTGGAGACCAGCACCCCTGGTCTGGAGCTGGCCCAGATGCCTCCTTGCCCTGGATAGAGGCTTCCCGGCAGAAAGGGCTGATCCATGCAGAAGGGGCTCAGCACCACCAGCGCCTGGAGAAATGTAATTCCGGTGGCCAAGGGCGCTCTGTGCAAGTCTTTAATCTTTATTTCTTAGTCAAAAACAGCTTCCTGGTCTTCAGACATCAAATCCATTGTCTCCCAACCTCGAAAAGAGTGTGCCTAGAAAAGGTAAAAGAAACGTTTTCTGGAAAGACCTGTCTTGCTTTTCTTGCAGGCTTTTTCTTTCTCCTGGTTGTCTGTGTCGCCTTCTCTATGTCTGTTTTAATTTTGTTTTTTCTTATGATTGTTTTTGTCTGTTTTCCTTCCAAAAGTGCCATCTGTGACTTCTTCTTTTACTTCATTGGTTAGTACCAGGTCACATGCCCGCCCTTAGGCCAATCCCAGTCCATGGGCACCTGTACCACATGTCTGGCTCCAACCAAAACAGGTGTCACCTCTTGGGGCTGTTTGTTTGCACTTTATTTTCCATTTACGAGGATGATAAGAAGCAGAAGAGCCACTGATAGAGTCTCAGGTAGGATCCTTGAAGTCCGACTCCTAGTTCTTGGCTGGTTTCTGCAGGAAGATTGAGTCTGTTAGAGCAGAATGCAGGAAAGAGGAGAGAGAGAAGACACTTAGAGCTGCCCTTAGCTCTTCTGCATCTCCACTGAAAGCCACTCAGCCCAGGCCAGATGGAGAAGTGGCTCTGCTTAAGGCATAATTATGTACCTTGGGGATGGCCATTGCTGTGCAGGTGCCCCAGTTAACTTGCCCCCAGGGCAAATGACAGCTCAGTGCTCCTGTTTGGAGTGAAATCCTGATGCAAAGCTCCTTTTTTTTTTTTCCTCTTTGGTGAACAGGAGCGCTCGTTGGCCATCCAACCCAGCTCAGAGCACCCTTTCCCTGTCTGTTAACTTTCATTTTTTCAGTGAAACCTGTGTTGAGAATTGAGACTAGAGGTGTAATGAGATTCCCTGCCATTCTAATTGATGAAACATTAATTCTCTATTAGTTGTAATTTGAATTATTAAAAATTTGAAATCAAATATAGAATAATAACTCAAATATGGTGCCTATTATGTCTCAAAGAAAATTAAAAACATCACACCACCACATTAATTTTTAATAAACCTGTTTAATGACTAGATAACGTGAAATTGTCTCTATCTTACCAGATCAATGTAAGGTCAACATAATTAAACAGGACTTGTTTATTTACACCTTGTAATTGTTATGGTACTTCTAGGTACTTACATTTTTATCTATGAATTTGAAAATATTTTCTTTCTTATGAGATATTTTCTTGATTTATACCTTATCCTTATGCAAATTAGTATTAATTTCAAATGATGGGCATCTGAATTAGCAAAAGCTGTGGATCATAAAGGAATTTGGGGGAGCAAATGAATCTGTAATCAAGTCTAGGTGTGTATCGAACTCTGTCTGGTGATTCCTCAACTATTCTACATTTTGTTTCTGGTAGAACTCACCAGCTGAATAGGCTTTCTGAATTCCTTGGTCAATACCTATGACAGATGCATCATCAAAGGTACCTGTGGGGAAATTTCACGGGCACTTCTATGTTGTTTCATAATTCATGAGAGATATGTGTAGAAATCTGACTTTGTCCTTCTTTTGAATGTGCTTGTATGAGGATACGGTGCTGGGAGCTCTGGCAGTCATTTGGGGGCCATGACCGAGCCAGTAAAGGACCATAGCTAAAGAATATGGAACAGAATGATGGAAAAGCCTGGGTGCCTGAAGATATTGCAGAGCTTCTGGAGGTCAGATGGCTTTAAATGTCTTGTCGTCTGAGGTCATAGAACCCTGTTAAGTGAATCCTTCTATCAGAATAGCTGTTTCTTAGCACTAATACTCGGTTGCACTGGAGGACTTCCAATGCACCTGAGTTCTGAAGGTGAAATTCCAAGTACCATCGCATGCAGGTGTGGAACGTATTTTGAGTTTCCATGCAGCTTCCCTAGAGACCTTAAAAATTGAAGAGGAATTTTAACAAATAGGTATGTAGAGCATCTCCTCCGGCTTCAGCACCAAGGTGACCATAGACCAACTGTGCTCTCCTTGCCTGGGTAAAGCCCACCACTGGTGTCTCAAACCAGCCTCATGAGTAAGTATGGAGGTTCCTCGCCCTTTTCAGGCACGTGCAACCTTGATTACTTCAGGGCGTTTCCTGCCTCCAGCGTTGCCCATTCTATTCACCACATCAGAGGTCTGACCTGGCTGTGTGAGGCCCACAGTTTCAATAAGGAGAGGCTGAGGAGTATAGTCAAAACCACAGGGATCTGCTACTGAGTCATGGGAATGAGACATCTGGCCTATTTCTTTCTATTTCCAGGTGAAAAGCAACTTCCACAATATTTTGGAATCTCTCATAAGAAAAGTATTTTAAAAAATAAATTTCTTATTGTCAGTTTTGGAAGTGGCCTGCAAACAAACCCAAACTCCTTTAGCAAACTGAAAATATAAAAATCATATTCTAGTTCTAATATATCTATTCTTCCCCCAAGGAAACAAAACTTAAAAAGAAAAAAAACACAGACCTAAACGGAGCTTTCTCAATATTTCCCATGATTTCACTGAGCTTATAAAATGTAGAGGTTTTATTAAACTGTAGACCATGGCAGACAAAGTATAATTTAGGGAGATTAAATGAGCCGGATGTTATATGCCTCTCATATTTAAGGTATTGAAAATTCTTGAAGTAATTGGAAAATGATGTCTTGTGGACACCAGGCTATTTTTCAGCTGAGCAGCTAATAATCAGACTTCACAATGTTCCAGATGTGTGTGTGTTTTCCTCTAATAATGGGGAGTTAAAAATAACACTTCTAATCCTTCCTCCAAATGATGAGAGGCAGGCCCACTGCCACCAGGCCGGCCACCGGAGGGAGTGCCGTGGGTGTCTCTGAGCAGCTCCACAATAAAATAAATACACAGGCTCATCACATTATTCAAATGCAATCTTAATTACTCCAGAACTTGCTCCAAACTTTTCCAAGTGAGCTCACAATAATGAGCTCCTGGGCTCTTGTCTCCCCGCTCACTCCTTCGTTGCTAAATGGGCTGCAACTGGACGAGCTGCTTGCTGGAATGTTGATCAGTCCTGAGTCGTTTTTCCATTCAGGGCCTCAGGACCTCCAGGCTCAGCTACTTTCCCTGCTCTCCTTCCCCTCTGTCTTCTGGGTGAGTGTGTGAGGCTGGCACGTGCTTCTGAGCTGCGTCCAAGGTTTTGTGCCACACATGATTAACCTTAAGGTTTTTGTTACTTGGCAGGAGTGGAAATGACCCCTTCCCTTCCTCCAGCAAAAGTGCAGCAACTCCCCTCCCCTGTCCTAAAGGGGATCTGCCTCTGGCTGGGATCCTGCTGTGGGAGTATATTTGGATTCTTCTCTTCTCCAACCCTCAACCTTTTAGCTCTTTGTTGGCCCCTGGGCAGGGAGCTGAGGGGCAGTAGGGTGGTGGGAGGTTTTACTTAAAAGCATTGGGGTGACACAGAGAAGGAAGCCACGGTCCTGCACTACCTTTCATAGCTGAAGCAGTCTCATCCTCCTGTCTAAAGGGCAGAGATGCGACCTGCATTTGGGGTCACTGGGTTGAGCCTGGGCTGGGAGGAAGACTTGGATCCTGGTCGAAGTTCTGCCAACCCACTGGGTGGAGGGCAGGTTCTAGGAGCCAGCGTTCCCACTGCACAGTGAAACAATGATATTCTGACTTCCTTGAAATGAGAAAATACAGGACATGGAAAACACTGCACATGTTAAGAAGAACCTGCAAGTTCAAGTGGACCTCTGCCCTGCCAATAGTGAGGTCACGCCTTGAGGACAGGCCAAACCCTCCCTGAGAGAAGAACAAGTAGATCAGGGTTTCTGGCTGAGCTTTGTCCCTGGAACAATGCACCTCCAATCTGCTCCCCACCAGTGACAGGGAGGGCAAGAGCACCCTCCCTGTGACACAGGAAAGAAAACTAATTCTCTTTTCTCTTCCGGGTCCCTCTCCAGTTTACTCAGTGGGGAACTCTACTCTGCCCTGACATAAATGAGATTCCCTTCTCATGGTTGAGTAATTGACCACTGTGGAGTAAACAATTCCCTTTGGAGGAGGCAGGTCTGTCCTTTGCCCTCATACCTGGGAGGCAGCCCCTGAAGTGAGATTTCTATCTCAGGAGTGATCAGAGTATCTTGGTTTTTTATATTGGCCCATTGGACCCTCTGATAGATTATGCTGCCGAGTTGACTCATGGCAGGGCTAGGCCAAGCCAACAAAGCCAGTGCTTAAAGGTTTGAGATTTGGAGCTAGGTGGCAGCACCATGCTCCCTGCAGGGTAGGTGCTGGGAGCTGAGTTCCTTCGCGGTTCACTGAGGCATGCAGACAAAATGAAGCCCCAGGAGAATCTCTAGACCAGAGGCTCCAATGAACTTCCCGGCTGACAATGGCCTCAGTGTATGGTCACATTCCAGAGCTGGCAGTGGGGACCCTGCCCAGGGTTCCAGGGGGCACAACAGGAACTTCCCGCTAGAGCCCTTCCTAAGCATCTGTTCCTTGGAAGGTTCTACTTTGCATCATTTGCTCTGATCAAACAGCTCCCAGGACTAGCACCTTTCCCGAGAACTAAGCATCTCTCCAGTGAGCTTTCAAACTGAGAGTGGTTCATAGGCAGCTGGTGTCTGAAGTGCCTTTGGGGACAGGCCCCTCGACCATGATGCTTGCCTGTCTCTTTATTCCAATCCATGGCCAGCGTCTCCCTGGGAGTCCCCAATCAGCCTGGCGCTTCTGATTTCATAGCAGCCCCCCCCCCTGAACTGCCTCACTCTCCTCTGGGCCAGACCCTGTAGTGGGAGGACTTCTTGATTCTTCTCTTTTCCTGCCTGTGGCCTTTTAGACATTTGTTGACCTCTAGAACATGTGTAGGAAATTGAGGGGCAATCGGTCAAGTTGAGGGGAGGAGTTCTTTAAGCTGTTAACTTGGTTGAAGAGTATCAAGCTCTAAGAACCTAGCACGTTTGACCCTGCCGCTTGGTGTCCTCAAAGTTCTCTGCTAGGCCAGGCTCATCTCCTGCAGTCACGGGGGCTGAGTGGACAAGTTCCTGGTGGACTGGCAGTGGTGAGTGCCTCCTTTGTCCCTTGCACGGACCTCCACCTCAGGCTCCTTCCTCTGCGCCCGCCTCCCTGCACAACACTCCTCAGCAAGGCCCAGGGGACCATGCCCTAACATTCCCTCAAACCCACATCTTCCCAGGAGCTCAGAGTGAGTCCACTTGCTCCAAGACAGTGGTCTAGCTGGAGTCCATGATGGACACACACATGAACTTGTGGGAATGTGTCATGCTGTTTAAACACGTGCGAGAGACCAGCAAGGTGCCAGCATTGATTCCCCATTGCTAGGGTGTGACGCCTCTTCCCCTTGAGAGCCTGGGCCCCCCCACACTGTAGTACATGCAGGAACTGGCTTGTCCTCCCAGTGCTTCCTGGGCTGGATTCCCTTGTTCAGTGTTTAACTCTTCTCTTCCAGCACCCACCTTCCCTCTGTCTTGGGGCTTGACCACATCTCCAAAGACATGCAGGCTTCTAGAGACATCCCCCAAAGGAGGGCTGGCTCCTTAATTTGTTTCTGGAATTCAAGATTCAATTGTTTCTGGAATCCACCATGTAATTTGCAGTGTTGAAGTTGAAAATAAGCACCCTATAACCAAGCAGCCTGACTATTACAGGGGCGTGGGTACAGGGGAACAGCTTGGGCAAGGCTGTGACTCTACATCCTCTGTGAAGAGGTGACACCTCAGTCCTTCCATCTGCCAAGTCCAGCATCCTTCAGTGCCCTGGGCTGCCACAGCCCTGCACCAGGGTTGTCTGGGACAGCAGTGAGCAGGTAGGTCAAAGTCCTCATCCAGACTTGTCCTTGGAAATGTCACCCACAGACAGAGGAACAAGAGTGCAGGCATATGTGTGCTCCCTATGCTGACTGTGCTCACCCACAGCCTGAAATTGACCTGAGAACAGTCCCCATGCACAGCAGCATACATAGAATTTAGAAGAAAAGAACATTCCAAAGTGGAATTGAAAAGGGAAGAAATCGCCCCTCGCCCCCAAGGAGGCGAAAGAGGCGTGACTAGTGGGTCAAGCCAGCAGCAGACCTGGAGGCTCTTGTTACTGCACAAGTGGCTCAGATGATGGGTTGCTTTATTCCAAGCTCATAATAAAATATTAAATTGTGGATGTCCCCAGTTTTTTACATGATTTCAGAGCAAAGAAATATCAGGGACAATGTCAGGTCCCTTGTGATGTCAGGCAACCCAAAGAAGTGAAATACTTTTCAGCAGTAAAAACAGAGCCCTGCAGACCCTCCATTTCCAACATGCACCTCCTTGGAAAATACTTGTTCTCAGAGAGCAAAATCATTATCTCCATGCTCAGTCTCTGCAGTATCTAAGGTGAAAATCTTCAGCAAGAATAAAAAGAAATTCATCTAAACAAAGGTCCCAGACCAGCAATTAAAGCCAGAGATATTTCAGGTTCTCTTCAAACACCAGCATCGGCTTGTCTGGTCTGAGGGCAGCATCCGCCTACCTAGGGCAAGGGGGTGGTCCCCAGCTGGCCTGTAGCCAGGCCCAGCACTTTCTAGCTACACAGTAATGGCATCTGCTGTGTCTAGCTGGGGAGAGTTTAAACTCTCCTCTGAACTTTCCTATTTTATTTTTTTCTAAAACCAAAACAACACCTTACCACAACCAATAGAAATTGTATAAATTCAGGAAAAACATATTTAGCAGGTACCAAGAACTCCAGTGACCGAACACTAATGCAGTACTTGCACTCTGCAAACCAACTGCTAAATAGAAGTGTTTTTCTTTTCTCAATTTCATTTCAAACATTCTGTGTGCCTTTTATTTTTGAGTCAATTATACTAAAAGTTATGCATACACACAGAGATCTGGGAAGAGCTCCAGCGGCCAGCAGCTAGCTGCTCGGTTTTCCATTAGAGAAAGAACTGGGTGAAGTCCTTAGAGAAAAAGACTTTTTTGAAGTTGTGAGAAGCCATGCTGATGGGGAGGAATATGGAAAAGCATTTTGACTCCTATTCTGCCAAGCTCCCACGCTGCTTCAGAGTCGGCCCTGCCCACTCCGTCTGCATCCCTATGCCCAGTGGGGCTTGCAGAAAGGCAGGCATGGGGAGCAGAAGTATTAAGACATATCCAGAAATTCTAGCCAGGGTTGCCAAGATGTCTCTTTCCCTCTGCACCTGCTGGAGTGACTTGAGATGCTGCCAGGCCTGCAGACTGCGAGCATCCTGAAGGGGAGGCCTGGGGGTCTAGGCCAGCTCACCCGCCCACTGTCTGAAGCATCTGCAAAAGCCTTGGAAGAGCAAAGCAGAAGCCCCAGACCTCCTGTGATGTCTCATGTCTGTAGCTTCATCACCCTGGGAATGCAGACCCCTTCCAGTCCCTGCTCCTGACATGCACACACACAACACAAACACACACAGACATATACACATGGACACACACATGGACATGCTTGAGCCCACACACATGCACATCAATATAGGCACAGATATACACATCCTTACCATCACACACAGTCACATACAAACACCCACACACAAACACACGCATACACATAAATGCAGACAAATGGACACAAATGCCATCATATATACACAAACATACACATATAGACATATGTATATACACATAAATACAGAAACATACACACATAACACTCATGTAAACACAACTACATACAAAAGCACACACAACATATAACACATGTTCACTCAAACAAAGACATACGTGTAAACTCACATATGTACACACACACACACACACACATATCCAAACCATTAGCAAGGACAGCCCAAAACAGGAAGAGTAAGGACCATCTAATAGGTGTGGAAGGTCCCCATGAGCCTCGGGTTCCTGTGCCATCTGGTTCCTACACGACACGGGAGAAGTACTAGACTACTTCCCGACTTCAGCACCTGGGACATCTACCTGAAGCAACCTTCCCTGGGTGCTAGAAGAAGAAAATGGCTTCTTGAAAGTGAGATTTCCCAGTGGTCTTCAGACGGTTCAAGCTCACAGGTGCCTTCTCAGATCGCTAACCAGTGCCAGGCTTTCTGATGGCAGTCTTGTCAGACCATGAAGGTGCGCCTCTGCCCCACGCCAAGTAGCTGCACACCACAACTACAAGGTGAGCTTCTCAGTTCACCAACCATCAGAAACCTTGGGGCAAACAGGGTGTGTGTCTCCGCCTCTGCAGAGAAGCCCAGAGGAAGCGTGACACCTAGCATGGGGACCAGCACCCACCACAGAATGGATCGTCTCTTTCCATCTAAATATCTGAACGTGACCTCCATCCCTTCACATGAGCCCTGAGCTTGGGGAGGCACAAGAGCTCTGTCCCAATTGTGATGTCCCTTTGGATGTCCAAAGGTTAAAAAAAAAAAAAACATATTGAGTGTGTACAAATAATGCAATCAAGCTGGAACACATTGCAGCGCTTAATTCCGTGTGTAAATTGATGGTACTCCATGAGTGGATATCATCTTTTTGCTGGAAAATGAGGGCACTTTATTTCTTCTCCTCTTGCTTTCTCTCCCCTCAATGCACCTATGGGTTCAAACTCCAGCACTTTCCAGTAGCCACGCCTTCTGCATCCCTGTGTTTTGGCCTTTGAAACAGAGTGTGTCAAACCTGGAAACTGATGGTTCGCACATTCAGCCCCAAGTGGTGGGAGCAGTGGAAGCATCCAAACTTCTGTGCCCTGAAATGCTTTCAAAGACCTGGTGCTCTCAGGAGCAGACCCTGGGATGGTTTCAGGAGCAATCTTATGCACTCTATCTTGGGCAGAGGAAGGGCCTTTGCAACTACAAGAATGCGGGTGCAATTGCTGTATTCAGACCCACCACTTGGACAGCTTCCCACTAAACTCATTTCTCCTGGATCCAGGCAAATATCACTGGACCCCGGGAGTGGCATTTCTTATTCTAATCTTGCTGTTCATTTTCCCACTTTGGTTTATGCCCTGAAGAGTGCAATGCCTGTTACTATACGGAAAACGAGGGTGACTAAATCTGTGACTTATAATTAGCAAGAAACAAAGCACAGGAAACATTACTTACATTTTGGTAGGCTGGGATGTATCAATGGCAAATCTGAGAAAAATTAAAAATCATATACAAGGAAACTTGGCCATTTGGTTTTTCTCTTTTAGCTTGAAAGAGTTTTATCACCAAGAAAAAAAAAAGTGACTGCTGGGAAGAGACGTGTCTGAGGACAGCTCTGCCGTTCTCAGAGGCTCCCTGTGTGAAGCCCTCTGGGGGACGTAATGCAGTCGCAGTTCTTACTGCCATCTCTTCTCTCACCTCCCTGGCTCGGGCTGGGTTCCTCTGGCCACCAGCCACCTCGCTGCAGGATTCCGTGTTTGGCTTGCAGCTGTCCTTGGGCTCCTCGTTTCTAGAATCATGCAGGTTGCCTTTTGGCCCCACAGTGCAGGCCCCTACCCCGGCCTCAGCCGTGACCACATCTCCCTGTCCTTGGGGAATGGTCACCCTGCTGCCCCTGTATGATTCATCCTGTAATTGAGTTTTGATGTTCCCATTTCAGAAATGGAGTCCCATTAAGCCTGGGCCAAAATTTAAGCATCAGAACAAGAGAACATTGCAAGTACCTCTGAGAAGGAGCAGCCTTCATTTGAATAATTATGTTTGGATTAGCAAACCCTTCTCTCTACAGCAGGGGCTGCCTCCCCTGCGCAGTGGAGAGTGGCACCAAGCTGTGTCTTGGAGCAGAGGAGCTCAGAGAACCTGTGCTGGCCATCTTTCCAGAGGATCATTTTATAGCAAATGACTTGGGTCTCCTGGCTCCGTTCTCTAGTTGGACTAAGGGGGAATAAAAAGAAACAAAAGAAAAGAGAATCAACCTTCAGTAATCTCTCTTCTCAACCCAGATTATAACATCTGCAGGGCTCACTGAGCCCCAGGTCCTGGGACAGACCCCACTCCTGGTGACCTGTATTTAGTCCCCAGCTGTTTTAGTCAGCTTTTTTGCTACTGTGACTAAAAGACCCTCCAGAACAGTTGTAGAGGGGGAAAAGTTTATTTGAGGGCTCTTGGTCTTATTCAGAGGTCTCAGTCCACAGAAAGCTGTTCCATTCCCCAGGGCCCCAGTGAAGCAGAATATCATGGGGAAGAGTGTGGTGGAGGCAAACAGCTCATGAGATGATCAGGAAGCACAGAGAGACTCTACTTGCCAGATACCAAATCTGTACCCCAAAGGCACACACCCAACCCCACCTCCTGGAGCCACACCATATCCACCTTCAGTTACCGCTCAGTTAATCCCCATCAGGGGATTAAGTTGCTGATTGGGTTAAGGCTCTCACAACCCAATGTCTCACAATCCAATCATTTCTCCTCCGAACCTTCTTGCACAGTCTCACACATGAGTTTTTGGGGGACACCTCACATCCAAACCACAACAACAGCATATTCCAGCCCCTTGGACAAAAAGACGCAGGAAGAACACCCCAGGAGCTAGTGTCAGGAGCACAGAGAGGC
>NW_026000114.1:96660-119083 GCF_001458135.2 Marmota marmota marmota | reverse complement strand
CATATTCCTCTGCCCCCTCCCTACCTGGGGCCATGTGTGAGCCCACCCCTGTGCTCCCTGCCCCCCATTTGGGCCATTTGTTTGGCAGCTGTGAGGTGACAGGCTGCCTCTGTGTGTGCTGTGGTCTTGTCTTGAAGCTGGTTGGTTTCCCTGCACTTTCAACTAACTTGCTGAGGCATCTAAACCAACTGGGAGTTACCCAGAGCAGGAGTGTCCTTTCTCAATGAAAGCAGCATTTCCAGGGGCTTAGGGAGGTTTAGGGAAAGAGAAACAAAAGTCTCAGAAGAAGATTCCTCCATTTTTGGCAAGTTAACACGCATTCACTGAGCTTTCCTCACTCAAAACCCCCAGGGAAAGAAGGTTTTGGAAAAAGTAGCCAGCGGGGGCTTCTGTCTGTATTTTGGGAGTCAGGAGCAGTGAGGGACACCAGATGACAACAGGCCTTGCACAGGTTTGGAAGTGCCAGGAACCCTGGACAAGCATCTGTCCTTCCTTGTGGGATGGTGTCTGAGAGGCAGGAGATTACAGGTCATGACAAGGACAATGGGCAGTGGCAGCTGAGACAGAAGCCTGCACTCTGACCCTCACTGGCTTTGTAAGTCAGGTTGTTGGAAGGCGTCCACACCCACGCCTCTGCATCTTCCTAGTTTTCTCAGGTCTCTGGCTCCTCGGGTCTCTGGCCAGCAACAACCTCAACTGCTGCCTCTCCTGCCCTCTACCCAATGTTGTGCCAGCATAATCCCTGGCGCCTCATTGCCTGGCCCGCATCTCTCACCATGCCTGAGTCAACAACTGATGCCTTGAAATCTCTACCCAGGAGCAGGATTACAGCAGAACCACCTGGCGGGATTCTCAGAATTAATTAATAGAACTGCTGCTTGGAACAGTTTCTGGTGAGCTGGGAGTCATGGAAAGCCTTAGCCACCATGGTTGGTGCATATGAATCCCGGGATGCCCCATCTCTGGCCTCCCCAGAGACACGGGGGTCACCCAGCACTCAACCCCACTAGTGGGACACTGCTCTTCTAACCTCCTTAAGGCTGAGCAGCTGCCAAGAGAGAGACAAGCAGCATTAGCAGCCAGCTCTGTCTTCTCCAATCACACTGGGGACTTAACTGGCTGTTAGACTTCCCAGGACATAAACACTCTCCTCTCTAATCCACTTTCTGTTTACACAACAGGATAGGCACTTTACCCCTCCATTCCAGCTTTGCTTTTTCTGCCTCAAAAATCAGACATCCAGCCCCAGGAAGTTTCGGGTTTTCTCATTAGGACCCCATGCTGGGGAATTCATTGCCTCAAAAACTCTTGATTTCTGAGCTGATAACTATTTCTAAAGTCAAAGCAAATCAACTACAGCAGCAAAATCACTTATTTATGATGGTCTTTGGGAAGGCTTTCTTCTTTTCTTCTCCTTCTGTGTTTTTCCTCAGGAAATTTATTCTCTTTCTTTATAGACTGCAATAAGCTGCTAAGAGCTATCACTAAAGGAGATTTCTGTTATTGTAATTTGCTCTGTGGCAATGCCCCACCAAGGAGCTCCCAGCTCTAATCTGGGCCACTGAATGTCTCCATCAAGCATTTGGCTGAAGGCAGCACATGAGCTCAGCTGCTGAAGCAGCAACTGGGAAAGCTGGCCTGCAGCTGACCACATCCCAGCACCTGGCAGGGAATGGGCCACCCCCACCCCCTCACACCCAGGACACCACATCTGCAACCTGTTAGCAGAAATGCAGGCTTTCAAACGAAATCTCCTCTTAATATATGAGCAGTTCGTCAGGGATATTGCTCTGGAATTTTCTTTCCTTGATGCATCTCTGCCTGGTTTTGGTTATCAGGATGCCTCTAGAAATTTTTTGGTGTCTTTGAGGTTTTCTAATTTATTGGAATATGAATTTTCAAAATAGTTTCTAATTGTCTCCTGTATTTCAATAATGTCTGCCATGATGTTTCCTTTTTCAATGCAAATTTTAGTAATTTGAGTTTTCTCCCTCCTTCTTTTCATTGGAGTGGCTAAGGGTTTGTCAATTTTATTTATTTTTTCAAAGAACCAGCTTTTTGTTGTGTCATTTTTTGAATTGTTTCTTCAGTTTCAATTTTATTAATTTTCATCCTGGTTTTAATTATCTCCTGTCTTCTACTATTTTGGTGTTGGTTTGTTTTTCTTTTTCTAGGGCTTTGAGCTGTAATGTCAGGTTGTTTATTTGTTGACTTTTTCTTCTTTTAAGAATGAACTCCATGCAATGAACTTTCCTCTTAGCACTGCCTTCATAGTGTCCCAGAGATTTTGATAACTTGTATCGGAGTCCTCATTTACCTCTAGAACATTGACACAAAAATTCTCAATAAAATTCTGGCAAATTGCAAAAAAATATATTTTAAAAAATAGTGCTCCATGATCAAGTGAGGTTCATTCCAGGGATGCAAGATTGGTTCAATATATGGAAATCAATAAATATAATTCATCACATCAATAGACTTAAAGATAAGAATCATATATTATATCAAATGATGCAGAGAAAGCATTTGACAAAATACAGCACCCTTTCATGTTCAAAACACTAGAAAAACTAGGTATAGTTTTTCTATAAATACTATAAAAGTTATTTATGCAAAACACAATACTATAAAAGTTATTTATGCAAAACCCGAGACCAACATCATTCTAAATGGAGAAAAATTGGAAACATCCCCTCTAAAAACTGGAACAAGACAGGAATGCCCTTTTTCACCACTTCTATTCAACATAGTCTTTGAAACTCTAGTCAGAACAATTAGAGAAAACAAATTAAAGGGATACAAATAGGAAAAGAAGAACTCAAATTATCACTATTTGCTGACAACATGATTCTGTATTTAGAAGATCCAAAAAACTTCACCAGTAAACTTCTAGAATCAATTAATGAATTCAGCAAAGTAGCAGGATATAAAATCAATACCCATAAATCAAATGCATTTTTACACATCAGTGATGAATCCTCTGAAAGAGAAATTAGAAAAACTACCCCATTCACAATACTCTCAAAAATAAAGTAAAATAATTGTGAATTAACAAAAGAGGTGAAAGAACTCTACAATGAAAACTACAGAACACTAAAGAAAGAAATTGAAGAAGACCTTAGACAATGGAAAGATCTCACATGCTCTTGGATAGGCAAAATTAATATCCTCAAAATGGCCATACTACCCAAAGCACTATACAGATTCAATGCAATCCCAATTAAAATCCCAATGACATTTCTTATAAAAATAGAAAAATTAAATCATTTGGAAAAACAAGAGACCCAGAATAACCAAAGCAACCCTTAGCAAGAAGAGTGAAGCAGAAGATCTCAGTACCAGACCTTAAAGTATACTATAGTAACAAAAATGGCACGGTATTCACACCAAAATAGACATGGTACAGAATAGAAGACCGGAAGACAAACCCACATTAATACAGTTATCTCATACTAGACAAAGTTGTCAAAAACATACAGTGGAGAAAAGATAGCCTCTTCAACAAATGGTGCTAGGAGAACTGGAAATCCATATGCCACAAAATGAAAATAAATCCCTATCTCTCACCATGTACAAAACACAACTCAAAGTGGATCAAGGACCTAGGAATTAGAGCAGAGACCCTATGCCTAATAGAGAAAAACTTAGGCCCAAATATTCATCATGTTGAATTAGGTCCCGATTTCCTTAACAAGACTCCTAAAGTGCAAGAAATAAAATCAAGAATTAATAAAAGGATGGACTCAAATGAAAAACCTTCTTGTCAGCAAAAGAAAAAATCAATGAGGTAAAGAGACAGCCTCCATTTGGGGAGGAAATTTTTGCCAAACACATATCAGAAAGAACACTAATCTCCAGAATATATAAAGAACTTAAAAAACTTACTTAACACCAACAAAACAAACAACCAAACTAATAAATGAGCCAGGGAGCTGAACAGACATTTCTCAGAAGAAGATATATATTCAATAAACAAATATATGAAAAAAAATGTTCAGCATCTCAGGTAATTAGAGAAATGCAAATCAAAACTACTCTAATATTTCATCTGGTGTGAGTTATCAATAATGACAGTTATCAAGAATAATGACAGTTATCAAGAATACGGACAACAATAAATGTTGGTGAGGATGTGGTGGAAAAGGCACAATCATATATTGCTGGTGGGGCTGTAAATTGGTGCAACCAATTTGGAAAGCAGCATGGAGATTCCTTAGAAAACTGGGAAGGGAACCACCATTTGACCCAGCTATCTCACTCCTTGGTCTAAACCCAAAGGACTTAAAAATCAGCATACTATAGTAACACAGCCACATCAATGTTCATAACAGTTCAATTCACAATAGCTAAACTGTGGAAGCAACCTAGATGCCTCTCAATAGATGAATGGATAAAGAAACTGTGGTGTATATACAATAATATAATAATAATGTATAATAATAATGTAATATAATACATTAATATATATTAATGTATTATATATTAAATTAATATAATAATGTAATATTACTCCATATTAAAAGAGAATAAAATCATGGCATTTGCAGGTAAATGGATGGAGTTGGAGAATATCATGCTAAGTGAAATAAGCCCATCCCCAAAAACCAAAGGCTGAATGTTCTCTCTGATAAGTGGATGCTGATCCATAATGAGGAGGGAGAAGGCATAGGAAAAATGGAGGAACTGTGATTGGGCAAAGGGAAGGGAGGGTGGGTAGGGTGCATGGGGGCAGGAAAGATGGTGGAATGGGATGGACACCATTACCCTAGGTACATGTATGACTGCATGTATGGTGTGATGCCACATTGTGTACAACTACTGAAATGAAAAGTTGTGCTACAATTGTGTACAATGAATCAAAATGCATTATGCTATAATATATACCTAGTTAAAATAAATTAATTAATTTGAAAAAAATACGAGCCATTAATTTTCTTTTTTAGAAAAAAAATGCTCAGGCAAAATTGAACATACGTAGGACGACTGTGTCATCACAGTTACAGGCCCCAACACAAAGGCATACACTCTAGGATTTTCCATAATAACCAATATTTTATTGAGATAGCCTAGTCACCTCCTACCTTCTTGTCAGAGATGGATTTAGGGAAGAGGATAGGATAGGATTCAGTCCTCTGATGCAGGATACTTCTGGAACACACTTTTTGCTATGAAAAGAGATGCCATACTAGGTTTCCCCTGGGGCACTAGAACATATTACGTCACAGAGGATCCCTGCTACAGCCTGAGGGGCAACCTTACCGTGGCAGGACACAGTGACAGGAGGAGTGTAAGAACCTGGGCTGTGGGTACAATGGGATCACAGACTTATCCAACGCTTGGGGTGTTCATGTTAGCTGAAACAGTAAGATTTTTCTATTTTGTTAAGGCCATTTGAGTCAGGGTGTTCTGTTATCTAATTAATCCTCATAATAATCCTACAAGGTAAAGTGAGTTTGTACTTCTGATTCACAGAGACAAATGAGTCTCATCTAGGTCAAGGTGGCCAAGGGTGCACAGTGAGGAAGGGATACAGCCAGGATCTGAATGTGTACCATCTGGATGCAAAAGCAGAGCTCCTCTTTATTCCTTTAATTTTTTAATTGACAAAGAAACACTGTATGTATTTGTGGTGCACAACATAATGTTTTGAAATTTGCACACATTGAGGAATGGCTATGTGAAGTAAATTGTGTATTTTCTCACATACTTATTTTTTTTGTGTGTGCTAATAAGATTTGAATATACTCTTTCAGCAATCCTCAGTAACAAAATATTGTTATTAAGGATAGTCCTCATGATGGATCAAAAAAAATCCCATAAACTAACTTGTTCTTCTTGTCTAAAGGAAACTTTGTGTCCTCTGACCACCATCTCCCCACCTTTCCCTCCCAGCCTCTGCTAACTGCAATTCTACTCTCTGCTGTATCAATTGGTTACGATTTGCTCTTTCATGCTCCCTGGAAAGCTGCTGTGTTGTGAGTGTGCTCCCCAGTGCACCGAGGTTTGGAGGAGGGGCTTTAAGGCAATGATTGGGTTATGAGAGCTGTAACCCCTTTGGTGGATTAGTTCATTCTGTGGATTAATAATTTGAATGGACTTCTGTGGTAGCCCTGGGCGGGTGGGGTGTGACTGGAGGAAGTAGGTCTCTGGGGACATGGCCAGGACTACATCTGTCCCTGGCTCCTTCCTACTGCTCTCTGCTTCATCACTGACATGAGCTGAGCAGATTTCCTTTACCAGATCCTTCTGCCATGATGCTCTTCCTCAACTAAGTTCCTCTTGTCAGGTATTCTGGCCACAATGATAAAAAATCAATTATTACACCAACTTTTTGAGATTCCACATACAAGTAACTCCACACAGCAATCATATTTCTGTGGCTAGTTTATTTTACTTAATATCTTCCAGGTTCATCTACATTGTCAAAAAAGACAGAATTTCCATCTTTTTGAGACTGAATAGCATTCCACATGTATATACGTAAAGTGTGTGGGTGTGATATTTGCTTTATCCGTTCATCAACTGATGAGTACTTAGATTGGTTCCATATGTTAACTAATGTAAACGTTATAATCAACATGGGAAATACAAAATATCTCTTTGACATAATGATTTCATTTCTAAAAGGGCAATAGCATGATCACATGGTAAGCCTAATTTTACTCTTTTGAAGAACCCCATATGTTTCCATTACAGCTGTGCTAATTTACAGTCCCACAGAGGGTACAAGGGGTCCCTTCCCTCCACATCCTTGATGACCACCATGCTAACAGGTGTGAAGTGAGAGCTCATTGAGTTCTAATACACATTTCTCTAATGATCAATGATGTTGATTTATTTTTGTATACCTATGGGTCAATTGTGTGTCTCATTTGAAAAGAAAAAAACATATTCTAGTCCTTTGTCCAATTTTAGTTGGGTTATTTGTTTTCTCACTATCCAGTTATCTGAGTTCCTAAACTGAAATAAATTAATAAAGTCCAAAGTGCTTTCAGAGTAGATTTTCTGTTGCCAGAGAAGTATCTTCCAAAAAGTTAATACTTATCAACATTTGAGAGCATCCTTGGAATAAGACTCAGTACAAAGTTCTGCATGCTGATTTGTCTTCATTGAAGCATTTTCTCTCTCCACTTGAGAGATTTGAGAAACACCACCAATGCTTGCAAGGTAAGGATAGGATCCCAGGCTCACGTGCATCACACCATCCCCAGGACAGAGTGTCTCCCTGCTGAGACCCTGCTCGTGGTGCTGCTGGTGTCCTACAGAGTTGTGACCAGGGGAGCAGTTCTTCAGTTTAGGTGCCATGGGTACAGGTGCTGGGGCAACAAGCTTAGGTGCTCAGGGTGGGCACGTAAGTTAGTCATGTAAAAGGCAAAGCTTTTGGCAGGTGAAGAGGTTTTCTAGGGGGGAAATAGACGAGGGGGCTTGCAGAGTTTTGCAAATTTCTATTAAAGTTTCTTAGGACAGTTTCATTACTAAAACAAATACAGTTGCAAAAATAAGAAAACTATGTATTATGGCTCAGAGTATAAAGCTCCAAACACTGTCAGGGTAGGAAGTAATGACAAACAGTGGCCTCAAAGCACCTTCCATGCACACAAAGTGCAAAAGAGGGACTTAAAAAGACTCCACCTGACAAGACCTGTCTGATGCAGAATAAGTTCTCTGTTGCCAAGAGAAGGCAGGACACCCATGTCACCCTCTCAGCCAGTATTTCTCTAGAGACCAGGCTTCCAGAACCCAGCCAAGTCCAGGTGTTCTGGGGGAGCCGTGTTGTGGATAGGGGCAGAGCTGGGATTCAAACAATACAACCTCTATGACAATGTAACCAACCAATAGGGAGCAAATAAAAATGCCTCTGGGGACTCCTGGGGAGCAGGAGGGTGAAGCAGTTTTCAGCCTTCTCACAACTGAGCAGAGTGCAAATATAAAGGTGTCCAGGTGGCTCATGGGCTGACATCCCTCTAGGGCTCTTTGTACATCCCTCAGCCACATTTAGCAAGGGACAAGGTCACCACTGAGCTCCTCATCAACTAGAAGAGGAGTTCTTCAATCATAGAACTCCGGTTTCCACACACATCTTTAAATGCACCCTGCTCACTCTTCTAAAGCTGGGCATTGAACCTTAAAAATCTTCCAGGGAAAGACCAGGCCCTTCCAGATGGAGGCAGAGGGGCACCAAGCTCCACAGAGGTCAACTGAGCTTAATCTGCCAAGCTCAGAGGGGGCAGGGAGGTACCAACAGAGAAGAGGTGGGCAGTCTCGCCTGGGAGCATCCAAACAACTCTTTGCAACCAACAATGGTCACAAAGGGGAAATTTGACAACCTTAAACTATAATAGTGGCCTACAAAATCCAGCAAAGGGCTGAACAGAGCTAAGCTGTGCTGGCTCACCATTCGGCTCTCAGCGCACCAGGAAAATGCCCTCACTTAGTGCAGAGACACTGGGGAGCCCAGAAAATTGTTCCTAGGAGAAACAAGGATAATAATTATGTGTTTCTGTTTCATTATTTGCATCTTGCAAGTTGCCACATGTACGAACACCATGGTGCTCCATTTTGCTTAAAGAGCCCCGAAAACACAAACATTATTTGACTGGCTTGCTGATGAATAATGAAATTATATCATATTTATATAGCAGCAGGGCTTGGTAGGTGGCCTAAGCTTAGCTTTTCTTGTAACAGAAAGAAGCCAAGGTGCTCAGAGTTGAATTGACTGCTGAAGGTCACAGTCGGGAGCCAGGAGGAGAAACTTGGGTCTCTGTATCAGAGGCAGATCAAAGCAGCAGTTCTGTGCAGGGACAGCAGAACCACAGGTACTGGGTCCTGATTCCAGCTCTGTCCATCACCTGGGAAATCCTAGCCCAGTCAACTTCACCTTCTGTCACTCAATTTCCTCATCTATAAAATGGGGATAATGACATCATCCATCCCACCCTCCAGAATTATAGAACCTTAAATGGCCTTTGGAAAGGGAGCTCCTTTGTGCAGTGACTGGTCACTGTAATCATCCAGAGATGGCAGCTGTGATCTGCTCACCTGCTCTTTCTGCCGTCTGCTGTGGCAGGTTTAAGAGCACAGGGGTGATGGAATAGAAATTGTTTGACTGTCCACTAATCTCTGCTTCTTTGAGTAAAATGATTCTGATTTTTTGGGGGGAAGCTCAGCTTCCCAACTCAGCCCGCACTGTTTGGGTCTGCTGGGTCCAGGAGGCAGGGTCAGCTCATCCAAGCACCACCCATGCCCCTGTGCAAAGTGCTTGCTTTAGAGTGGAGCGTAGGTCCTGAATCCTCCTATCAGACCAGACTCGGGCCTGGTGCTGAAACTCCAGGAGTCAGAAGTCCCTTTCAACCTGGGGTGCTCAGCCTGGGGCCTGGGCCCTGGCAAGGGTGATGGCCATCCTAACTAAGGAGATGCAAAGCCCATGTTGGGGACAGTCAGAGTACCTGTTCGTGACCTGAGATCCAGCTGGGCCTCAGTCTGTATCATTTAGTGACATGAGCTGATGCCCCATCACTTTCCCTCCTTCCCTCTTGAGTTGCATTTCTGGCCCATGAAACTGAAGAAAAATCCCTGTTGCTTTCATCATAGGTTCTGCAGGAGCTCAGAAGAAGGGGACAGGAAGCTGTCTAACTCTGAACATGGCTGGTGTTTATACTCTGAGCTGAGCTTGAAACAGGACTCTAGTTTGTCTTTTCCTGAGCACAAAATAAACTTTTCTCCAAAAGTGAGGACAGTGTCGGAAAGGGTGGGAGGTCAGAGACAAGCTCATGATGGCTGGAAGCCCCCAAGTGAGGTGAGCCCAAGGGGAGGAGGCAAGCCCATGGTGACGCCACTGAGCGACAGGAAGCCAGGGTTGTGAAGCTTCAAGATGCTGTGTCCAGGGATTTCACTGAGGAGTGCTACTTCTTACTGGAGGTAGCCGAAATGGAAGGAAAACCAGAACTAAACACTTAATACTGAAGTTAATCTATGCAGCAGGAACAAAAGGTGAAGAAGGAAGCGTTGTCTGGGAGCCAGCCAGCGAGCACACAGGCCACATCTCCAGTTACAAGGAAAATAGGCCAGGTGCAGTGGTGCAGGACTGAAATTCCAGCAGCTCATGAAGCTGAGTCAGGAGCATCTCAAGTTCCAGGCCAGCTTTAGCAACTTAGCAAGGACTTAAGTAATTTAGCTAGATCCTGTCTCTAAATAAAATAGAAAAGAAGGGGACTGGGGGTGTGCCTCCGTGGTTAAGTACCCCTGAGTTCAATCCCTGGTACCAAAAAAAAAAATACATATAGGTGGCTACATTACTGAATGAAGTAAAAATTAAGCAATAGCTCACTTGAGAATTTCTATTTAAGTGCCACGTCTGTGCAGGAGGTGCTTCAAACATTTCTGGACATTCTGCACACTTCCACACTTCCTTCCAAGCCCACAGCACCACCAGCTGCTCCCTCTGAAACATTATTCTAAGCCATGTTGAGACAGGGCCCACTGTAGGGACAAAGGGCAGATGTGCTCCCAAGGCCTTAACCTATGGCCTACTGCCCATTAGAAGTGCCCTGTGTGTCCTTCCCTCTCCCTCCTCTCCACACATTCTTATCAACCACAAAACCAGGTGCATCATGGGTGCCAGGATGCTTTTGCTATAACAATACTAAAAGTCACCTAAATGAGCCTGTTCGGACCATTGCAGAAGGACCACAGGACAGCGCAGTCTGGGCCCTTGACCCACTGGCATCGCGGCCTGGCTGCCCCTCCCACCCCACCTCAAGCTCACTTAGCGGCTCCAGCAGCCCAACCCAGTCCCAAGACATGGTGTCTGCAGGAGGGGAAGGGAAGGGAGAGGCAGGGCAACCCGAGGTTCCTTTTCTTTCCCAGCAAGACAAAGGCAGAGAATACGGGTAGAACGTGCACAAAGCAATGAAACAGGACTGATTGGAGTCATTTTATGTAATGCCTCCATTATTCTAGTAAGAAGAAAATGCAAATGTAGATGTGCAGATGAAATCCCAATTGCTAAATCTGAGAGGTTCTGTGTGTACGTTACATTGTTATGTCTGTCTTTGAGACTGTCTCTGTGCAAAGTGAACATAAATAGTAAAATTCATATGAATAATTCAAATTGTCAATATTCTTTAATAACAATAATTAGGAAATTTAAAACATCATGCCAAGTCAAGAGAGGAGAACCCGTGGAAGCAAGGAAAACACTGTATAACTTAGAACATTTGACAAGTGTTTTCCAGGCTCGTTGAAGAAAGGGAACTGCATTTTCATTTTATCCCATGAGCTTTGGAGCCCACTCTGACCACGGACTGACATAATGCTTGTGAAACACAGACGTGATGGACCTTGTGTGTATCCAGAGGTGGCCTGGCTGTCCCTTCCTAGAGCACAGAAGCTGTATTTTTATATGCATGGTGCCATGTTTCAGCTGAACATCAACTCCTACAGGAGTCAGATGCACATTAAATGTTTGGTGTCTTGAAATTTTCTCCCAAACCAGGCTGCAAAACTCTTGCAAGGTTTTCATGTCTGCTGTCAATGCCTGGAGTGGTGCACACGAGAAGGGACATTGGGAAGATATGTGCTGATAGGCTCTTCCTGCTGACCCCCAGTGCAAAGGGTAGCCTGGCTCTTCTCCAGGTAGCCTCCCTGGGCCCTGGAGAGAGCTCCTTGGCTTTTCTCAAAGGACCTGAAGTCCCCTGTTGTGGCATGTTTCCTGTTCAGGATAAATTAATCCTGCACAACCCTGAAGGTGGACACAGGGCCTTAAAGTTGCAATGATAAAAGTCATGGAGATGCATGTGGGGGACACAGGGAAAAATCCATCTGGAGAAAGAAGGAGATGCTGCAGAAAGCAAGAGATTAGAGCAACTAAGTCCTGGAGGCCCTTCTGGTCCAGCTTTGCCTAAATACATTGTGACCCTTCAGATCCTGGGCTGGACATTTCCTCTGGGGAGCTAGAGTGTGAGACAGACACCTGGCCCGGCATCACTGCCACACATCAACCAGTAAGGCAGCTCCACAGGAGGGCTCTTCCCTAGCTGCCCAGGTACAGCTGCTGTATCCAAGCAGATGATTCGCCCAGATGTGACTTCAGGTTAATTTCCTGACCAGCTGGAAGCAGGTGACTTTATCCTTCTTTTCACAGAATGTCCATCAAAAGACACCCTTCCTTACCTCACCCTCCACAGACCAGGCTGGAAACAAGAAGCTTCCTGGCCCTGGTGCTGGGACAGCTTTGGAATGCTAATGCTCCTTTGAGCCTTTGCTGTACCTCATTAGTTCCTGGTCTGGTTGTACCAAAGCCTGAGAACTTAATTTCTGTAAAGACACTTGGCCTTCATTGTCTGCCCAAGCAGCAATGGTGTTTTATTTATTTATCTCCAACAGTGAGAAAATTCGGCCTCATGCTGACAACCCTTGATTGACTTCAGATGTTCTGGAAACTGTTTCACCAGCAAACAACACAGCTACTAATCCCATCAAAGATGGAACTCATCCTATAGTCAGAAGGAGACTCTCCAAGGATCACCACACCCTGCAAATTGCATTTTGCTTTCTTCCCATGAAGATGTTCAAAGAAACTAAGAATAAAGAAAGCTCACTTTGGAGGCGGTGTGCTTGAAAAGGCGGTGTTTGAAAAAGTGCCTTCCAATGAACTGAGCTCCACCAACTGGGGGTGTGTCCAAGGAGCTGAGGAGGCTCCTGTGCCTCTGGAGACCCACCTTGACTGGAAGGACCTGGCACTGCCACAAAAGCCGCCTGCGTGCAGAGTTGGGATATAGTTATCGTAGGTGACATTAAAACCATGACAACTACACCACAGCTATTGAAAAGATCCACTCAACTTGTGCAGCCTCAGGATTTGAAATAGAGGCCAACACCCTCAGCTCTGGAAACAGAGCCCACGTCCGTCCAGTCTTTTCCTTGAAGGTCAGGTCAACCTGTGAACCTCGACTTTGGCACAATCTTTAAGCAGTTGTAAGTGAGGCCATCAAGTATGAGACCATTGTCTCCCAAAACCATTCAGCTGTGGGACTGGGCACCAGTGTTTTAGTAACTCCCACAATGGGTGATAAGCAAGAATAATGCAGCAGGAAGGGAGTCTGCAGGGCTGGGAGGGCCTTGCTGGGGAGGGACCTGTCCTCATGGGAAGAGTGAGGAGTGCATAGGGCAGCCGCACATTGGGACCTGGTCAGAGGAGAGGCAGGGACATCCTCAGCCCCCAAGCAGACCTGGTCTTTCTAACCCTTGAATGCCTTAGAACATCAGATCTCTTTGGTCCAAGCCTGTCCTTCAAGTTCATAGATTGCCGCAGTCTGGCTGGGCACAATCAGAAGCCACTTGTCAAAAGAAACTAACTTTATTTTTAGAACCACACACGCCAAACAAAACAGCCTCTCAGGAAAAATCCTCAGAGCCTCAACTGCCACCACCGGCTTTCCACAAGCCTCTCCCTCCCCCCACAAGCTTCTCTCCACCTCCCACAATCCTCCTGCTCTTGAGGCAGATTGGCTGGGTCACGTGGGCGGAGCCAAAAAAGTCCCCCAATGAGCAGCTCCGTGGTCTGAAAGGGCAGGGAAACAGTCCAATGAGCATCACCGCAGAGGAGCCAATCAGCTAGATGTTGCTGGGGCCGAGGAGCCAATCAGCTAGATGTTGCTGGGGCCGCTGTGAGCCAATCATCAGCCGGCAGCTGGAAGTTTGCTGGCAGCTGGAAGTTTGCTGGGGCCCCTTCGGCTGTGGCTCTCAACATCTCCCCCTCTCTGTTTAAACAACAAGCATGTGGCTTAGGGACCGTGCCTGCCTTAGGTTGTCCAATAGTACATATGGTCCTTAGGTTGGTACCATTGCAATTGGATCTTACCCGTCACTGACTACCGGTCCAGTATACAGCCACACCTGTGGAGAGGTCTTTGTACCAGCGGGGGGGTGAGGTTCTTTGCCTCACCTCTGTTGGCCCCCAAATTTTAGCTGGACGATCATGACAAGCAGAAGGGAGGAAGATACACCAAGCCAATTGACGGCTCCTTTTGGAAAAATTGTACCACCGATGACATCATCAGCAAAAATACCCCAACACTACCACAAGTCGCTGCACCAACAGATAGTTCACAATGCATACAGGTGAGCTCACAATGTGTCCAGGCAAGTTCTGCAAGCAGTTCAGTGATGGCTATTGTAGAAGCTGTAGATTGGTTTTATCTTTGACTTCACCAGCACTGGGATGAAGATAGGAATTCTGGCAATAATGGCTAAAGAAAAAATTATGTAACATTACAGAAGGCACTAAAAGAAAACAATTTTCTTAACAATTTACATTATCTTTAAGAGAATTATTAAATATAATGAAAAGGAAAGGTGAAAGTAAACAAACAGATCTGTTAACCTTCTTTTGTGTTCACATATTAAAACAATCTTTAACAGCTGTTTACCCAATTAAATTAAACCATTTAAATCACGTGAATTAAAAAAAAATATTTGGATCCATTTTATCATGAGCGCTCATCATATATGATATATGGACATACATACATTCAAACATATAACACAAAACACAAGTGTGCACACATAATATAATACATACAACACATAACATTATAGTAAAGGCCTTATAACTTTTTACAGGTGAAATCTCCATTGCAATGTTTAAAAACTCTATAGTCAAAAAATAGAACTGATCAGCAAAACATTAACCTAGGTCTGTATGAGCTCAAAAAACAAAATAGAACTTCATGATATGGCAAAGGGCAATAATAAAATAGATATTGAAAAAAGCATCCTGGTTCTGTTGCAGATGTAAGAATAGCCAAACTGGAGTTTTGGATATCAGTTGTTATGGATTTGAGCCAAATCATCTTCTTTTTGGTCTGTAGAAATCGCTTTAGTTAATCTTTCTGGAATCCAAATCGGCTGCTGTTCTCCCTGTGGAAACACATAAACAGACCCCCGACTCCAGACAATCACTGGGTCAGGACCTTGGTTAATCTCTCTGGAATCCAAATCGGCTGCTGTTCTCCCTGTGGAAACACACAAACAGACCCCCGACTCCAGACAATTACTGGGTCAGGACCTTTCCATTGTCCTGTTAGAATATCCTTCCAAAGTACCTTGGGCTTATGTACATTTTTTGGACACATATGCCTTTCCGCAGCACTAAGTCCTGATGAATCCAAATTTAAAAAGTTTAGAGTAAAAAGGGTTATTTTAAGTTTATCTTTGGGGAATATATACCCCTTCCCAATTCCTTCTTTTTGCTTTAATAAGTACATTTTAATAGTTTGATGAGCTCTTTCAACTATGCCTTGTCCCTGTGGATTGTATGGGATTCCTGTTATATGAGTAATGCCAAATGTTGAGCAAAATTGTTTAAAAGAGGTAGAAGTATAACCAGGGGCATTATCTGTTTTTAACTGTTTTGGAACACCCACAGTGGCAAAATTTTGTAAGCAATGAGCTATAACATCTTTAGTTTTTTCTCCGGCATGAAGGGAGCCCATCAAAAATCCAGAAGAAGTATCAACTGTAACATGCAAATATTTTAATTTTCCAAATTCTGGCAAGTGTGTGACGTCCATCTGCCAAATATGGTTAGGTATCAATCCTCTAGGATTGACTCCAAGATTAACTTGTGGTAAAAAGGTCACACAATTTTGACATTGTTTTATTATTTGTCTAGCTTGTTCCTTAGTTATTTTAAAACGCTTTTGTAAAGTATTAGCATTGACATGGAACTTTTTATGAAAATTTATAGCTTCTTCTAGTGTAGAGAAAATATGTATGTCATGTGTAGTTTTATCTGCTAAATCATTGCCCAAACTAAGGGCTCCAGGCAATCCTGTATGTGCCCTGATATGTCCTATAAAGAATGGATCTTTTCTGTCCCAGATTAGACTTTGTATAGTGGAAAGCAAAGAGAAAACAGTAGAAGAAGGGGAAATCCTACCAGCATCTTCAAGAGATACTATAGCATTAACTACATACTGACTATCAGAAAATAAATTAAATACAGAATCTTTAAACATCACAAAAGCTTGTAAAACTGCATTAAGCTCTACCTTTTGAGCTGATTGTTTGGGTACTAAAAATGTAAAAGTTTGATCAGGGGTAACTACTGCTGCTGTACCATTATTTGACCCATCAGTGAATATATTTGGAGCATTCATGATAGGTGTTTTTCTTGTCATTTTTGGAAAAATTACAGGATGCAATGACCAAAAAGACAATAAAGGATTAGATGGTAAGTGGTTATCAAATGAAACATTAGATTTGCACATGATTATTGCCCAAGTATTTAACTCATTAGCTAACTCATCAATTTGATTCATAGTATATGGAGTAATAATTTTATTGGGAGAAATTCCAAACACTCCCTTTGCTGCTTTTATTCCTTTGAGTATTAATTGTCCTACAGCCTCAGGATACCTAGTAAGAATAGTGTTAGGAGAATAAGATAAATGTATCCATAATAATGGACCTTCTTGCCAAAATACTCCTGTAGGAATATTTTTTGTTGGTAGTACAATAAATAATAAAGGCAAACTTATATCAATTCTATCCAAATGCATATTTTCCATATATGTTTCAATGATTTTTAATGCCTTTCTTGCTTCAGGCGTTAACATTCGGGGTGAATTTGGATCTGATGGACCTTTTAGGATATCAAATAAAGGTCCCAACTCTCCTGTTGGTATACCTAAATAAGGCCTTATCCAATTTATGTCTCCTAATAACTTTTGAAAGTCATTAAGTGATTTGAGTTGATCTACTCGTATTTGAATTTTTGGTGGACGGACCATGGTTGAGGATAATAGAACTCCTAAATAATTAATTGGAAAATTTAATTGTACTTTATCTATTGCTATCTCTAGATTATAATTTTTTAATAAGTTTGTAAGTGTGGCATAACATTCTAGCAATGTGTTTTTATCTTTGTGTGCTAATAATACATCATCCATATAGTGAAATATTTGTAGTTCAGGATTTTGATTTCTAAGTGGCTGGATTACTTTGTTAACATAAATTTGACACATAGTTGGGCTGTTAGCCATCCCTTGAGGGAGTACTTTCCATTCATATCTCTGATCAGGACCTTCATGATTCAGTGCAGGGATAGTAAATGCAAAACGTGGACTATCCTCAGGATGAATTGGAATTGAAAAAAAACAATCTTTAATATCTATAACTAAAACATACCAGGTTTTTGGCAAAGCAGACAATTGAGGAATCCCTGATTGAGCAGGTCCCATAATAACCATCTCATTATTAATGGCTCTTAAATCTTGCAATAATCTCCATTTACCAGATTTCTTTTTGATGACAAAAATGGGAGTATTATGGGGAGATACAGAAGGTTGTATATGTCCTTCTGCTAATTGTTGTTTGACCAGGTCATGGGCTGCTTGTATCTTTTCTTTAGTCAGGGGCCACTGAGGAACCCATACTGGTCTTTCTGATTTCCAAGTAATTTTTATTGTCTCAGTGGCCCTTTCTGAAAATCCAACCCATGTCTGTCTGTTCCTTGATCTATTTGTATTGGTGCTGCTATACCTTGTTCTTGTTTTTCTAATCTTTTTCCTTTCCTAAAACCTTGTCTAGTCATAATAGTGGGTGCATTTTGGTTGATGTTATTTGTTAATGTCAAACCTAATTGATCTAGGACATCTCGTCCCCATAAATTTACGGGAAGATGATCCAATACATATGGCTGTATAGTTCCTTCACATCCTTCAGGATCCTTCCAATCTAATACCATTGCACTTCTATGGGGATTAGTCGCCACTCCTAGGCCTCGAAGCGTTTGAGTGGCTTGTTGTAATGGCCAATGTTTTGGCCATTCTTGACGAGAGATGATGCTAAGGTCTGCACCTGTATCCAGTAGCCCATTAAATTCATGTCCTTGAATATTTAGTTTTAGCATGGGGCGAGAATCTAAATTTAAAGAAAGCATAGCCCAATCTACACCTGTGGAGCCTAATCCCTTGGAACCTCTTTCTACAGTACGACTGGAAAATTTATCATGTAGGCTGGGTATTATTAGTAACTGTGCTATTCTATCTCCTGGTGAAATTACTGATATACCCTTTGGAGAACTGGCTATAATTTTTATTTCACCTTCATAATCGGGATCAATTACCCCAGGACTTATCATAAGTCCTTTTAGAGTAGAAGAGCTGCGTCCCAATAATAAGCCTACTGTTCCTTTGGGAAGAGGTCCTTTCACCCCTGTGGGAATGATTTGAACTCCCATCTCTGGAGTTAGTACTGCTCTGGCGGAGGCGCAGATGTCCAACCCTGCGCTCCCTCTGGTTTGTCTGATGAGGGATCTGATGGACAATGTGTCCTGGGCACTACCCTGATGGGGTTGCTGGGTTCCTCCAGTGCTCCGTATATTTGTGGTTTTGGGCCCCGGAGCATTGGGCCCCCCTGTCCATTTTTTGGCAATGGAGCCCGATGCCTTTCTCCACGATATCGTGGATAAACACCTGGTCCTTGTTCGTTTTTTGATAATGGAGTACCCTCTATGGTGGTTTGAGAACGGCATTCATTAGCCCAATGTCTCCCTCTACGGCATCGTGGGCAAATACCTGGTATTCTACTCCTTTGATACCTAGTTTTGTTAAACCCTCCTCCAATGGGGCAATTCCTTTTAAAATGTCCTGTTTGTTCACAATTGTAGCATGTTCTTGGCCTGGCATCTAAAGCCTGTTTTACTGCAGCTGCCACAATTTGCCCTTGTTCATTAATGTCTCTGGCATCTAAAGCCTGTTTTACTGCAGCTGCCACGACTTGCTCTTGTTCATTAATGTCTCTACATAATTTAATATATGTGTTTAAATCTTCATGTTTCCATGGTCTAATGATATCTCTGCACCAACGATTCGCTTGCTCATAAGCCAGGTGTTTTAGTAATGGCATTGCTTGTTCTGTATTCCCAAAAACTCTGGTAGCTGTTTGAATAAGCCTATCTACAAATTCAGCATAAGGTTCATTAGCTCCTTGTATTACCTTAGATAATTGACCTTGTAAACCTCCATGTCCTTGTAAAGTCTTCCATGCCTTAATTGCATCTACAGCAATTTGTGCATATACACCAGGATCATATGCAATTTGTTGCTGCTGATCCTCATAAGGTCCCTTTCCTAACAACATATCTAGATTTCTCTGAGGATAACCAGCTGCTGCATTTCGCCTAGCCGTCTCCTTGCAAAATTCCTCATTGGCAACCTTCCATAACAGGTATTGTCCTCCATTTAGCACAGCTTTACACATATTAGCCCAATCTGCTGGCGTCATGTTCAAGTTGTTAATGGATTCGACCATGCTTACAGTGAAGGGTGCTTGAGGACCATAGGTTGTTACAGCCTCTTTTAGCTGCTTCACTGTTTTGAAATTTAAAACTTGGTAAAATCGCTGCCCTCCTGCCTCAAATACAGGGCATGTTAATATTTGAGATCTTGTCTCAGGATCCCAACTATCAACTGCGGGGGTTGGGGACCTCCCAGCATATGGAGGTGGCCTTGTTAGTTGGACACTTACGTCCTCTGGTGATAGAAAGGTGTTAGTAGCAGTCTCCTGTTGTAACTTTCCCCCTGATGGCTTTTTCTGTTTTACACTTTCTTTCTCTGTCTGACTAGCTTGAGAGGCCTTCTCTTTTACTTGAATCTTTTCCTCTGTCTGACTAACTTGAGAGACCTTCTCTTTTACTTGAATCATTATGTCTTCTTCTTCCTCTACCATTGTCTGAACTGAAGGCTTTGGACTAAGCAAACAAGATATGAACGTCCACAATGGCAATGTGCCAACTGGCAGAGTCCCTGGGCTTTTCTTTTCTATTCTTTTTAAATCTTCACCATGATGGTTCCATTGTGATATATTTAACAACTCCTCCTTAAAAAGCCATGGGCTACATTTTTGTATTGTATCAACGTATGCCCTGATTGTTCTTGATTTTACTGAGATGCCTCCTTCCTCTAACAATTTACTTAACACTCTTTCAGTTTGTTTTTTACTAATTTCTGATCCCGTATTTCTACTATAATACAACCCAACAAGATAACGCCTAACAAAACTGAAACAGAGTGAAACAAAATTGGAACAACACAAAATCATTATAATAGCCTCCTGAAATGTCCATCCGTCCTTTCTCCCTATCTGTTCCTCAGATGTGAGCGGTTTTTCTTCCATCTTACACATCTCCAGGGACAGGCAACTTAAAACAAAAGTGAAACAAAATAACAAAAGAAGAATCTTAAAATGGCTACCCATCCTCTTGCCCTGCCCTCAGGGGCGAGCAGTTCACTTACCCTCAGTCGCTCCCCGTGCGAGCCACCAAATGCCGCAGTCTGGCTGGGCACAATCAGGAGCCACTTGTCAAAAGAAACTAACTTTATTTTTAGAACCACACACGCCAAACAAAACAGCCTCTCAGGAAAAACCCTCAGAGCCTCAACTGCCACCACCGGCTTTCCACAAGCCTCTCTCCCCCCCACAAGCTTCTCTCCACCTCCCACAATCCTCCTGCTCTTGAGGCAGATTGGCTGGGTCACATGGGCAGAGCCAAAAAAGTCCCCCAATGAGCAGCTCCGTGGTCTGAAAGGGCAGGGAAACAGCCCAATGAGCATCACCGCAGAGGAGCCAATCAGCTAGATGTTGCTGGGGCCGAGGAGTCAATCAGCTAGATGTTGCTGGGGCCGCTGTGAGCCAATCATCAGCCGGCAGCTGGAAGTTTGCTGGCAGCTGGAAGTTTGCTGGGGCCCCTTCGGCTGTGGCTCTCAGCAGTAGATGTCAAGGTTGTTCATAGTGTGTTTTTAGGAAAAGGAATCTTCCAGGAAACAGATCATTCCAGGTCAGCATCTCTAAGGATTAATAAAGTTTTTGAAAAGGGTCTTTCATAAATCTCTTGTTTTAATGAAAATCACTGGAGACTTTATAAGGTAGTGGCCTTCAGAACCCATAAGCTTGGCTTAAATTAGTTGATATTTTATTATCTCTCTTTTGTGTGTGTGTGTGTGTGTGGTGTGGGGATGAAACCCAGGGCCCTCACATCTGATAAGCTCTACCATGAGCTACATCAGCCCTAATTAGTTGATTATTTTGTTGTTGTTTCTTTGTTACAACCATGATATGCTATGTACCAAGGTGGTGTGACAGACTGAAAAATAAAAATTACAGAAATGGAGAAGTATCACTTTCTCCCCTCAAAGGCTTCCCAAGACCCTGCATCAACTTCATCTCAAGGGGGAAGAAGTTCAGCCTGCAAAATGTCAAATTGAAACTGGCCCAAGCATTTTTTTTCTTATATATTTCTTTGTAGCTGTATCTATCTTCTGAATTCCCTGTAGTATCTGTACCTTTTTGCTCTTTTCTAGAGCCTCTAAGAAATTTCAGTTACTACCTGCTTTTGATACAAGGAGAAAACTCTTCTAACTCTTCAATATTCTCTGCTTATCAACAGATAAACAGAACACTGAGCCTTAGCTTTGTACTTATTTTTGAGCCAGTCTTTATATATTTTTGTTGAATAAATAACAATAAGTTGGAGGGCACGGTAGTGCTCAACTGTAATCCCAGAAGCTCAGGAGTCTGAGGCAGGAGGATAATGAGTTTAAAGACAGCCTTAGCAACTCAGCAAAAATCTGTCTCTAGATAAAATATAAAAAACGGGCTGGGGATGTAGCTCAGAAGTAAGCTTCTGGGTTAAATTCCTGGTACCACACACACATACACACACACACACACACTATATATATATATATATATATAAATATATATATAAATTGTAAAACAAATCCATGTGTAAAAGAGGTCTAGAGGAAGTAAATAAAAATCATAGCACTGAATAAGTAGAAAACACAGCTTATCAAATTTGGTGCTAAGAGGAAGCTTTATGGTACTAAATGCTTATACTAGATGCAAAGAATGTTCTCAACAACCTAAATTCTTCCCTGACCATACCAGAAAATCAAGACAGAAATTCACCTAAAAAGGAAAAGGGTGGGGGAGACAAAACTATGAGCAGAAAGCAATAAAATTGAAAGCAAGAAACAAATGACCCCCTCCCCCAAAAAATCAGTGAAACAAAATTTGCAGTGTTTGTGTAGCCTTAGCTAGAACAAGATCCAGAAAAATCAGTTCCTTCTACTTTAGGATTGTTGGAAACTTTTCATGTTTCAAAGTTTTTGCATAGCGCCAAACCAATTATGGCAGATAAAAAGTCAACTTAAAATTATTCATAATTAAAACTCTCATTAGTGGCAGTTTCTACATTTGATATGCCACAGATTTTATAATCTGTTTAATATTAGAAGATTTTAGGCATCACCATTTGGGAATTATGCAAATGTTGAAATGGAAATAAAACACTGTATTCCTAACAACAACAAAAAACCCCAGTTGAGAATATTAATTGCTTTTAATTATAAGAAAA